>NW_007232740.1:64403-69908 GCF_000164805.1 Carlito syrichta | reverse complement strand
ACACCGAATGCTTTATCACATTTCCTACACACAGAGTTCTTCATCACTATTACTTTCCACATCCTTGAAAAGAATTGAGACAACTGAATGCCTTCCCATATTACTGACATTCATAGGGGTTCTCTTTAGTATGAGTCACTTTGAGCCTATGAAGATGACTGGAAAAAATAAAGGTTTTATCACACTCCATACATTCATAGAGTTTCATTCCAGTATGAATTCTCATATGGTTACAAACAGATGTACAACCTCTAAAGACTTTACCACATTCCTTAAATTAATACAGTTTCTCTCCAGTATGAGTTCTTTCATGATCATAAAGGGAGCTGGGACAACTAAAGACATTACCACATTCCTTACATTTATAAGGTTTTTCTCCAGTGTGAATTACTTAATGTTAAGAAAAAAGAAAAACTGACGCCTTTACCACATTTACATTTTGTTGGGAGCCAGCCTTGGAGGCCCGCCTGATGACAAAGTCCAGGGGCGCTGAGAACCCAAGCCACAAAGCGAGTCTGGGCAGCTGAGGCCCTTTCTGTCTTCCGTCTTTGCTGTTGATACAGCTGAAGAAATTCTGTGCAGTCGTGGAAGAAGAAGATGGCATGTTTATGCGAAGAATCACAGCTAACCTGGAAACGTCATGGTTTATTTTTCCATTTTCCCACTATGCCACTTGGGCTTTTCTAACATATGCAAGGGTTAAACTCTGAAGCACATCAAGAATGCTTTCTTTCACTTGGTTATAAGTTACTAGATATTGCTTAAGTAATAAATGATATAAGTATATTCACTCCTTATTTGATTTATAATTGTGTAATTTAGTATTTAGACATAAGGATTTTTACAAGCACAAGTTTATAGTAGTTTATTATGAATTCATTATAAGTTCTAACACTTATCTAGTAGTTATGTAGGTGATTTATAACACTGCTTTCACTAACTTAGGATAAGGATTAATATTAAGGTTTCTACTTAATTCTATAGTTAACACTCTAAGTTAACATTTATAGAGTAGGTTTTCACTGAACGTAGAATATAATAATCAGACACTTTTATGACAGATCAGCTAAAACAGAAAGCAACCTTGAGGGGCCTGGGAAACATTACTAAAAGTTTCTTTTGAGTTCTCTTTAGAAACAAGCACTGCAAGATAAGAGAAAAGTAACAAGGACATCTGGACAAGGGAGGTGCTCACAGGACTCTGAAGAACATAAGAGCCTAAGATGAGAATATTCCTGACACATAAAGAAATATACACTTAAAGAAACTTTCTTGAAACATTTGTATTTTGGGACATTGGACTGAGAGTGTCATTGTTGGCTTTATGAATAGGACTTGTATAAATGCCTGTGGGATTCTTGGTTTGTTTGCTACTAAGACCACTAGCTGGTTACTTTTAAAAGATATGAATGTGAAAGAGTTTTCTTTGTCTTGCCCCTTCAAAAATGGTATAAAACTCTGTATTAACTAGCATTAAATTGTCATCTGTTCAAGAAGCAGGTGTCCGGTATATCTTCATTGTTGCCTATCTGTCTCTCCTTCAACACTTCTCATGACCCTTGCGGGGTGGGCCCCTGCAGGCTATGGCTGCTCCACTATATGTGACTCCGGCTGGCTAGGGAATCCCGAATTATGGATCCCAGCTCATCCCTGGCTGCATAGTCATGACTAGCACCCAGCACCAAGCTGCTGGTCACCCAGCGAGGCTCTTGGCACCCACCCCTCAGAGATACCTGTCCCATTCTGGATGAAGTGCCGTGTGAAGGACCCAGAACCGCCACCTGCTTTGGTGATCTGGAGCCCCGGGCCCACCCTGTCTGAGGAGCTCAGTGTGCTACAGCAAACTTGTATAAGGGAGTAGAACCCCAAGCTTATGTAAGGTGCTGATCAGAGGCTTCCAGCTCCAGAGGAGGGAACCCCCGACCCTCTCCTCCACCCCTGCCTGCTGGTGGCACACTGGATCCAGCGCCCAGCTTTGCAGCTGGTCCCACTTAGAGACCCACATGAGCATCCCTAAAAGTGAAAGGAAAACTACCACCTCTGCCATTTTCAAGGCAGATTAAATCGTACTGCTCACCTATCAGAGTCTCCACCTCGGTTCCCACAATGACGTCGTTAAACAGGAGAAAAAGTCCCTCCCTACACTGAACAGAAACAAGAGTCACAGATCTCCCAGGCAGCAGGCAAGCTGCCTGAAAAAAAACAAAACAAAAGGGAGAGGCTGGAGATTAGAGCTCAAGGGACTTTAGCCACTAAGGTATGAGAGAAAAATCTACACAAATGAAGAAAAACCAAAAGAAGAATATGGGTCTTTCCCAGAATCCCAGGAGGGCAGACACTGAGAAAACTGACTTCAGAATGCAAACAATGAAGAGCCCCCAGAAGGACTGGACTCAAACTACAAACTTAGATATCAAGACATTAATGGAGAGATTAAAAAGAATTGAGGAGACTCAAGAAGAAACTAGAAATGAACTGATATCTGAGATAACAGTGATAAAGAATACTGTGAATGAAATAAATAACAAACTGAAGAGCATGGAAAGCAGAATTACCTAAGTAGAATAAAGAATCTCAGAGCTTGAGGACCAAAATATAGAACTAACCCAAAATTTCAAAAACACAGAAAACAAGCTCAAAAAGGCATAAAACAAAACTTCAAGAGATGAGCGATTACTTCAAGAGACAGAACCTAAGAGTAATTGGCCATCTTGAGAAAGAAAGAGTGACAGAGACCACATTGGAACAAGCCTTCCATGAGATCATTCAACAGAACTTCCCTTATCTAATCATTGCTGCAAAAACTAAACACGAGAGATTCAGAGAACCCCTGCAAGACAATAAACGAGAAAACCAACGCCTAGACACATAATAATTCGCCTAAAAAAAGTAGGCATAAATGAAAAAATCCTAAAGGCAGCAAGAGAAAAAGGTCTGATCACCTACCAGGGAAAACTAGTTAGAATAGCAGCAGATGTATCTATAGAAACCCTGCAGGCTAGGAGAGCTTGGAGACCCATCTTCAAAGTACTAAAAGATAAACAATTTCAACCAAGAATAACCTACCCTGCCAGATTAAGCTTCATCAGCGAGGGAGAATTAAAATTTTTCCCAGATATACAATCTCTAAGAACTTATGCTGCCACCAAACCACCTCTTCATGAAACACTGAAGAAAGTACTAAACACAGAAGAAAAGGGGGAAAAAATAACAACTATCATCATGAGAGAACAAGAAAAAGAACAAAACACACATGATCCAACCCCCAAAACAAAAGAAAGACAATAAACCAAGTGGAAGAACAACTCTATAAGAACTCTATGATAGGGACGAACTCTCACATTTCAACAATTAGCCTGAACCTGAGTAGACTAAATGCACGACAGAAAAGACATAGAATGGCAAAATGGATAAAATATCACCAGACAACAATATACTGCCTTCATGAGACCCATCTCACTAGAAAGGACATGCACAGACCCAAAATAAGAGACTGGGAAACAAATTATCAGGCGACTAGAACACAAAATAAAGGAGGAGTCATGATCCTAATTTCAGACAAAATACCAGTTAAGCTATCAAAAATTTAAAAAGATACAGAGGGTCACTACATAATGGTAAAAGGTTCACTCTATCAACAAGAAATATCTGTCCTAAACATATAGGCACCTATCATAGGTGCACCAACTTTTATAAAGTAACTCCTAGGAAAACAAAAGAAAGATATTGACTCTAACACCATCAGCTGGGGACTTTAATACTCCACTCACCACCCTAGACAGATCACTGTGACAAAAAATCAGCAATGAGATGTGGAACCTCAATGTGACTCTGGACCAAGTGGACTTAATTGATACCTACAGAAAACACCATCCAAATACCAGAGAATACACATTCTACTCATCACCACATGGAATGTACTCCAAGATTGACCACATAATTGGCCATAAATCAAGCATAAACAAATTTAAAAGGACCAAAATTCTACCATGCACCTTCTCCGATCACAGTGGAATAAAAATAAACATTAACATCAACAAGGTCCCCCCAAAACCCACAATGACATGGTTACTAAACAACATGATGCTAAACAACTCCTGGGCCAATGATGAAATCAAACAGAGATCAAAAGATACTTGGAAACAAATGAAAATGAAGAAACATCTTACCAAAATCGCTGGGATGCTTGAAAAGCTGTAGTAAGAGGGGAATTTACATCCCTACAGACACACATGAAGAAAATGGAAGGAGCACAAATTAACAGCCTAACAATCCACCTAAGGAAGCTGGAAAAGCAAGAACACAAAAACCCTAATTTCAGCAGAAGAATCCAGATCACCAAAACAGAAGCTCAAATCCAGGACATAGAAGACAAAAAGACAACACCAAAAAATTAATGAAACAAAAAGCTAGTTCTTCGAAAGGATAAACAAGATCAATGGTCCCCTAGCTAGACTGACCAAGAAAAAGAGAAAAAAAACCCAAATAAGCACAATCATAAACACAAAAGATGAAGTCACATCTGACCCTGAAGAAATACAAAAGATCATCTGAGACTACTATGTACACTTGTATGGAAACAAACTTGAAAACCTCAAGGAAATGGAGAACTTTCTGTCATCACACAACCTACCTCGGTTTAAACAAGAAGAAATTGAGAAACTAAATATACCAATAACAATCAAGGAAATTGACTATGTAATAAGAAAACTACCTACAAAAAAAAAAAGCCCTGGACCAGATGACTTTCCAGGAGAGTCCTATAAGACATTTAAGGAGGAACTGATTCCAATCCTACTGAAGCTATTTCAGGCGATTGAGAAAGATGGAACCGTCCCCAAGTCATTTTATAAAGTTAACATCACATTGATACCCAAGCCAGGTAACGATCCAACAAAAAAAGAGGACTACAGGCCAATACATTTGATGAACATAGATTCTAAAATTCTCAACAAAATCCTAGCAAACAGGATTCAACAACACATCTCAATAATCATCCATTATGACCAAGGAGGCTTCATCCCTGGGATGCAAGGCTGGTTCAACATTCATAAAACAATAATTGTAATTAAATACATCAACAGATGTCAAAACAAAAACCACATGATTATATCATTAGAAGCAGAAAAAGCTTTTGATAAAATCCAGCACTGCTTTTTGATAAAAACCCTCAAACATCTAGGCATACAGGGAACATACATCAAAGTAGTAAATGCCATCTACGAGAAACCCACAGCCAGCATACTCCTAAATGGACAAAAATTGGAACCATTTCCCCTGAAAACTGGAACAAGACAAGGATGCCCACTCTCACCCTTCCTGTTCAATATAGTATTGGATGTCCTGGCTTAAGCAATCAGAGAAGAGAAGGCAGTCAGGGGTATCCAAATAGGAAAAGAGGAAATCAAATTATCTCTTTTTGCAGATGACATGATTGTGTACCTTGAAAACCCAAGAGAATCTGTCAAAAACCTCCTTACACTGATAAAGGCCTTTAGCAAAGTC
>NW_007232740.1:26925-64344 GCF_000164805.1 Carlito syrichta | reverse complement strand
AATATCCCATGCTCATGGATTGGAAGAATCAACATTGTGAAGATGTCCATCTTACCTAACACAATCTAGAGATTCAATGCAATACCTATCAAATTACCAGCAACATTCTTCTCAGACCAAGAAAAAACAACACAGGAATTTATATTGAAACACAAATGCCCAAGAATAGCCAGAACAATCCTCAGCAATAAAAACAAAGCAGGTGGTATCACATTACCAGACTTCAAAGTTTACTATAAAGCTACAATCATCAAAACAGCTTGGTATTGGTATAGGAACAGGCATATAGATCAATGAAATAGAATTGAGATCCCAGAAGCAAAACCTCAATTTCTCAACCAACTCATCTTTGACAAAGCCTCCACCACCTATCACTGGGGAGAGGAGAACCTATTCAGTAAATCGTGCTGGGAAAATTGGGTGACCACATGCAGAAGATTGAAACAGGACACCTATCTATCCCCATACAGAAAAATTATCTCCAAATGGATCAGGGACCTAATGTAAAACTTCAAACCACAAGAACCTTAGAAAATGAAGGACACACCTTCACGGAAATTGGAAATGGCATCCAATTCCTGAACAAAACTTGAAACCCACAGGCCATAAGGGATAAGATAGATAAGTGGGACCTCATTAAAATGACAAGCTTCTGCAAAGCCAAAGAAACCATCAAGAGAACAGAGAGACAGCCTACAGACTGGGAAAAAGTATCTGCCAACACCAGTTCTAACAAAGGATTAACATCTTGGATCTACAAGGAATGCAAATGTGTGAAAAGAAAAAAACAAACCCATTATAAAATCGGCAAAAGATATGAACAGACACTTCACAAAAGAAGACTTCTGAGCAGCCAACAGACACATGAAAAAAGGCTCAACCTCACTAATCATCAGGGAGATGCAAATCAAAACCACACTGAGATACCACCTAACTCCAGTTGGAATGTAAATTATCAATGACTCAGAAAATAATAGTTTTTGGAGAGGGTGTGGCAAAAAGGGAACACTCCTACACTGTTGGTGGGAGTGTAAACTAGTGCAATCTCTGTGGAAAGCAGTGTGGCGATTCCTAAAAGCTCTAAACATCAACCTCCCATATGACCCTGCAATCCCCCTACTGGGAATATACCCTGAAGAACTCAAATCACTGTGTAAAAAAAGATAGCTGCACATGAATGTTTATTGCAGCATTGTTCACAATAGCAAGAACCTGGTACCAACCATACTGTCCATCAAAAGAGGACTGCATTAAAAAAACGTGGTCCATATACACGATGCAATACTATGCAGCCACAAAAAAGAACAAAATCATGAATTTCGCAACAACCTGGATGGAGCTAGAGTCTATAATACTGAGTGTCCTCTCACAGAAACAAAGATCAGGGTATCATATATTCTCACGCATATAGTGGGCCTTGATCAACCAACGCACTACCATAAGAAAATGACTGACAGTGGTGGGAAACTATGGGGGGGGATGGGACTAATAGTAGTAAACATCTGTCTGGGGATGGGGAGACACCTGTTATCAACAACGGGACCTGAATGAAGCATATTTGTATACCTAACACTTAACTGTACCCCACAATATCCAAATAAAAAATAGTGATTAAAAAAAGAAAACAAAAGAGACACCTTTACCTAAATTGAAATAGGCAATCAACTCCTGATCAAAAGTCTATGCCATAAGAGATTAGAGTGATAATTGAACCCTCATCAAACTGGAAGGCTTTTTCAAAGAAAAATAACTATCAAGAGAGAAAGGACACAGCCCACAGATATGGCAGAAATATTTGCCAATTTTGTATCTGACTAGGTCAAAAATCCATGATCTGTAAGGAACACAAGCATGCCTACAGGAAAAAAACAAAGCCTCATTAAAAAGTGGGCAAAGTACATTAATAGACACTTCTAAAAAGATGGCATACCATCTGCCAACAGACATGAAAAATGCTCATCCTCAACATAATCAGAGAACTGCAAATAAATAACACATTGAGATAAATTTTTTCAGGTAAGGACAGCAATAGTTAATAATATATAAAAATACAGATGCTGGTGAGGATGCTAAGAAAAGGGAACATTTATACACTGTTTGTGGGAATGCAAACTAATTCAACCTTTGTGAAGAAAAGTGTAGTGATTCCAAAATGAACTAGAAATCGACTTTAAATATTACCCATTAATACACCTCCTGGTCATATATACGGAATAACTTAAATCACTTAACAGAAATGATACCTCCACATGCATGTTTATTGCAGCACTAATTACAATAGGAAAAACATGAAATCAATTGTGCTGCCCATCAAAACTGGGCTGAATTTAAAAAATGTGGTACACATACACGATTATATATTTCATAGCCATTAAGAACAAAATTGTGGACTTTGCAGCAAATATTGAGAGTATATAACACTCAATAATTTATCACAGAAATAAAAAACTGAGCACCACATGTTCTCGTTCATAAGTGGATCCTGAAAATTTATCATAATACCATAAGAAATGTATTTCCCTTAGTAGAAAAATGCTAGAGGGAGAAAGTGGGAGCACACAACATCAATAAACGTACCTCATGTCAAACCAGGTGAAATGGGGACCAAAGTGAGGTCCAAACATGACCTTTATGATGACCAACTGTATGCCTAATCCTGAATTACACCCAATAATTGTTTGTTTGTTTTGGTCTGTTGAGTTTGCTTCTTATGAAGATGTGGAGTACAATCCAGGGTTGTGTATACAAACGTGGATTATGCAGGTATGCTTGGTGATGAGGTATGCCCCTCCCTCCCCTAGCAATTCCCCTCAACTGCCAATACCACATCTTCTCTTCTCACAGCTTAGCACCACTGCCTATCCCTTTAATATTTTATTACAATAAATGAACAAGTTTTGCTTATAAGTGAAAACATATGGTACTAAGTTCTTTCTTTATGTGGTAGATCACTGAGTATGATCAACTCTAATTTCATCCAAGTAGCTGCACAGTCCATATGTTTGTCCTTCTTTATGGCTGCATAATATTACATTGTGTATATATATTTAACATTTTTAAATTCAGTCCATCTTTAATGGGCAACATGGTTGGTTCTGCTTTTGCTATTGTGAGCAAAGCTGCAACAAACATACATGTGCAGATATCTTTTCTGTAGAATGATTTGAGTTCCTTCGTGTATATTCCCAATAGGACTTCCTACTTTGTTTCTTTTGCTAAGGATTGTTTTGGTTATTGCTGGGTCATATGGATGGTCAATTTCTAGATTTTTCAGAAATCACCGCACTTTTTTCCAAAGATGTTGCAATAGTTTGCATTCCCATCAGCAGTGTAGAAGTGACACTTTCTCTCCACATCCTCACCACCATCTTTTAGGTGTTTATTTTATTAATGATGGGAATTCTTATTGGGGTTATGTGGTATCTCAATGTGGTTTTGATTTGAACTTCTCTGATGGTGAATGAGGCTCAGAACTTTTTCAAATGTCTGATGGCAGCCTGTATATCTTCTGAGAAATGTCTCTTCATGTCTTTTGCCCACCTTTTAAAGGGACTTTTTTTTCCTTTTGGTGTGTTTGTGTTCCTTGTACATTCTAGATGTTAGTCATTTGTCAGATATAGAGTTGGCAAATATATTTTCCCATTCTGTGGGCTGTCTCCCTGCTCTCTTGAAGGTTTATTTAGCTTTGCAGAAGCTTGTTAGTTTGATGAGTTCCCACATCTATCTAATTTCTTAAGGTATGGGCATGTTGGGTTTTGAATATGTCTTTGTTGTCAGTTCATATTTCCATTACGGTGTCCCCTATGTTTTCTAAGATTCTCATAGTTTGAGGTTTTACATTTAGGTGTTGATTCATTTAGAGTTAAGTTGGGGATAGGTAGGAGTCCTGTTTCAATCTTCTGTATGTGGTCAGTCAGTTTTGCCAGCACCATTTACTAAATATATTCTCTACTCCCCAGTCATTGCTGTTGGAGGCTTTGTCAAATATGAGTTGGCTGAAGAATTGAGGCTTTGATTCTGGAATCTCTATCTTGTAATATTAGTCTATATGACCGTTCTTGTACCAATACCATGCTGTTTTGATTACTGCAGTCTTGTAGTAAAGTTTGAAGTCTGGAAATGTAGTACTTCGTGCTTTGTTTCCTTTGCAAAGGATCGCTTTGGTTATTTGTGGTCATTCACGTTTCCATATGAATTCCTGTATTGTCATTTTCAGGTCTGAGAAGAATGATGTTGGCAACTTAATGGGTATTGTGTTGAATATGTAGATAATTTATGGAAGGATGAACATCTTAACAATGTAGACTTTTTCAATCCATGAGTATGGAATATTTTTCCATTTGTTTGTGTCTTCTTGCATTTCTTTGAGCATTTTAGTGTGATTCTCATTGTAAGGTTCTTCCACTTCTCTGATTAGGAAGATGTCGAGATATTTCATTTTTTTGGTGACTATCCTAAATGGATTTGTGCTTTTTCTTTGGTTTTCTGGCTGCTTGCTATTGGTGTTTATGAATGCAACTATCTTTTGTGCATTTATTTTGTACCCTGGCTCTTTGTCAAAATTCTTTATCATTGGAAGCAGGTTTTTGACAGATTCTCTTGAATTTTCCAAGTATAGGGTCATATCATCAGCAAATAGGGAAAGTTTGACATCCTCTTTTCCTATTTGGATACCACTGATTTTCTTCTCTTGTCTAATTGTCTGAGTTAGGACTTCCAACACAATGTTGAACAAGAGGTATGGGAGTGGGCAGCCTTGTCTTATTCCAGATTTCAGGGCAAATATTTCCAGTTTCTGTCCATTCAGCAATATGTTAGCTGTACATTTATCTTAAATGTACATAATGTTTTGAGGCATCTTCCTTTTAAACTTAGGTGTTTGAGGGTTTTTATCATGATGTGATGCTTGATTTTATCAAAAGCTTTTCTGTATCTAGTGAGATAATCATGTGGTTCTTGTTTCTACAGTCATTGATGTGTTCAATTACATTTATGGTCTTTCAAATGTTTAACCATCCCTACATCCTGGGGATGAAGCCTATTTGGGAATGCTGTATTTTATAACTATCTTCTTCTGAATCTAGTGATATAATCATGTGGTTCTTGCATCTACATCAGTTGCTGTATTTAATTATATATATGGTCTTGCAACTTGGCCTGCATTTTGGGGGTCAAGCCTACTTCATCATAGTGGATGATTTTTGAGATGTGCTTTTGGATACAATTTGGATATAAATTTCCCTCTTAGAAACAATAGCTTTTAAATGAAAAAAGGTAAGCTCAAACTTAGTAGAAGGAGGAAAATGACAGATCACAAAATTAGAAATGAACATAGTAAAGACTAGTTCAACAATAAAAAATTCAATAAAATTTGAAATGCATTTTAATATAAAGAAATTGACAAATTTGGGGTAGACAAACAAAATAAAGAATAGGGCCGTCAGGTATCTTTTTCTGTAGAGAGTTTGGTGTTCCTCTTGGTATATTCTCAGAATGGGAATTATTGGGTCATATGGACAGCCTATTTCTAGTTCTTTTAGAAATCACCACATTGTTTTTCATAGAGGTTCAACTAGTTGCAAACCCACAAACATTGTAGCAATATTTCCTTTTCTGCTCATCCTTGCCATCATTTGCCGTGTTTTTCTCTTTATTTGCTTTATTAATGATGCCCATACTGACTGTAGCTAGGTGGTATCTCAATGTGGCATTGATTTGTATTTCTCTGAATATTGGTGGGGTTGAGATTTTTTCAACTGTGTTTGCTGCTAATAAGCTGTCTTCTGAGAATTTTGTATACATGCCGTTTGCTCACTTCATAATTGACATTGTCTCCTATCTGCACGTTTGAGTTCCTTGTCGATCCTGGATGTTAGGCCTTTGTCAAATATACAGTTTTGCAAAATATACTTGCATGTGCATGTTCATTGCAGCACTCTTCTCAACAGCAAAAATGAGACTAAATGTGCTGGTCATTGAAAGTGGACTGCATTTTTAAAATGTAGTAAATATTCACGATGAAATATTATGCAGGCATAAACAAGGGCAAAATTATAAACTTTACAGCAATTTGGATGGATTCAGAATCTATTATATACAGTGATCTAACAGATAAACAAATAACTGAGTGCCACACGTTCTCATTCATAAGTGTGTCCTGAAAATCTATTAGAATAATACAAGAAATAAATTGTCAGTTAAAAATTGTCAGTTTGTGCAAGAAAAGCACAAGCTATGTCTTCACTGATAATTCTAGCAAATATTTAAAGAAGAAATAACACCATTTTCATAATACTTCAAAAAGTTGAAAAAGACATTAATTACAAAATCATAAGTTTTAGGTCAGCATTACCTTGATATATAAGCCAAGTCAGGAGGCAAAATTAATGACATATTAGTAAAAATACAGGCAAATATCACTGATGGACACAGATATAATAGTATTTCTTCCCTCTTCAATGTGTCTTTTAATGCTTCTATGAGGCTTGTAGATGCGAATATTATCCCTGGCATGCAAGTGCTTCCATAAAGGTATATTTCCTCATGCAGGGTTGTCACTTTGGTATTTCTGTAAGGAGACAGGGACTGGGACCTCCTGCTTCACCATGTCAACAACATTACTATCAAGCAAAGTGTTATGTTCATACTCAGGACGTCTTGCTTCACCATCTCACCAACATTACTATCAAGCAAAGCGTTATGCTCAAACTTGGGAATTTTTTTCAGAATCTCTAGCCCAAGAGACAATGTAGTCTGGAATAAACAGAGTTTAAACAATTCCATGCTCATTAATTTTAATATCCATACACTATATATTGTTTTGTAAAGAAAAGAATCAAACAACAAAATCTAACTCTCTCACAAAAAAACTGTCTGTATATGTTTAAGGTGGATTTACTTATAATCACTGCCAAGTATAAGTAGGCATTTATCCTATCTAAAGGAATTAATAAACTGTGAAATAATGTTTAGCAATAAAATGAAAGCTAACACCAACACACACAGGAAAATGAATGACTGCTACATGCGTCATCCTGAAAGATAATAGACCTTCAAAAGGAATGTTATGCATGATTTTACCTATGTAATATGGGAACAAACTAGATGAATGATTGAAAGATATTAAAGTTGGTCAGTGTTTTCAGGGACTTGTGGTAGTGAAATTATTTTGACTAGATATGAGAATATAACATTTATTTAGGAAGAGAGTTGTTTTATATTTTCACCTTTCCTATGGTCATATATGGTGGAATAGTGATAAATTAATGTTTTGTTTGGTCAAACTCAAAAATTTACATTAAAAATGTTAGTTTCACTTTAGTTGGGTAATTTCTGTAAAATCCTCTTTATTGTGCTTATCTGATAAGTTGTAGAAATTATACATGTAAAATTAATTTTGCATTAATAATTGAAATTGTTTGACAATTTTTAATGAAATCAATTTTAAATTGTTTTCATCAATACGTATGTATTTTGGGTTTTATTATGTTTTTTCAAAATGATTACAAATAGTAGATATTTACACAGAGAGATGATTGATAGATTATGACAAACTGACTAAGAAAGCTACATGACAACAGGTAAATAATATATACTTAATTCAGTTAATAATAATGACAAATTATAATGTAAGAGATAGTAATGCAGGTTCATTGGTTTAGATGGGTTATGATTTAGACATTAAGATAATGCAATTAACATAACTAAAAGACTTAATTTGGAAATATTATTTTTGAATGTTCTTTAGTTATTAAGATTATAATCATTGTTAAATTTCATTTCATAATATTTCACTAGGGATTTGTACGTCTATGCTCGGGATATTGACCAATTATTTTATCTTCCTAATTGTCTTTTTCTCATTGGTAATATGGCCTCATAAATTGAGTTTTGAAGTTTTTCTGTCAGTTTGTACTTGGAAAAGTTGAGAATAATAGTTATTCATTCTCTGTAAATGTTTAACAAGTCCCAAAATATAATAAACTAGACAATATAGAATAATTACTTGAAAAACAAATTGTCAAAACTTACACATGTTGAGTAAAAATCATAGAGAATCTTAATAGGTTAATAGCTGTTTAAAAAAGCGAATCAATAATAAATAACAAACTGCAAAATAAAGTGTAATTCCAAGATGGACATACTAGTGAACTCTATCAAAAACTTAAGGAATAACTTATATTAATTATCTGCAGTCTATTTTAGAAGATAAAAGCAGAGAGAATGCAATCCCCAAGTAATCCTATATGAGACAATTACCATTATAACAAAATCAGTCATAGACATCACAAAGAAAAATACACAGAATAATATCTCTCATGCATATTGAGACAAAAAATTATCAAGAAAGCATTAGCAAATAAAATTAAACTATGTATTAAAAATTCTTTTTTTGTTCTTTTTTTCTGTTTTGTTGATTTTATTTTTGTTTTATTTTATTTTATTTTAAAGATAAGAGGAATCCACTCCTAATATATAAGACTGTTTCTACTTTTGGAAGTCAATAAACATAATCCATCATATTGACAGACTTAAAAAAAGTATAATAACATGGTTACATTAATAGATGCAGAAAATAATCGGACAAAATAAAATATTCATTTTTTTAAATGAGAAAACTGGGAACAAAGGGGATTTTTTTTCATGTTGATAAAGAATATGTACAATTAACTACAACAACCATTATAAGTAAAGGTGAGAAATGTGATGCTTTCTCAGTAAGATCAGGTACAAGAAATGGGTGTTCCCTGTCAACACTAATTTTCAACATGTTACTGGAAGACACAATTAAATTAATTGAACAAGAATAGAAAAAATATATACAGATTTATTATACATAAATAAAAATGACTTTGCTCACGGATGATGAATGTTTTCACAGAAAACTAAAATAATTAACAAAGAAATGCTTAAATTAATAGGTGCTATAGCAAGGTTGAAGATCAAAAGATTCACATGAAGAATCTTTGTGTATATGTTTTTTAAACATTATACATATCTTAAATGATTTTGAGATTCAAAAATTGTTTTCTTTATATCAAGCTTTTCTATAGAAATGAAATACTTAGGCATACATCGAACAAAAAATGCAAAATTCCTATATAAGGAAAACTCCAAACTCTGATTAAATAAATCAAGGAAGGAGTATATAAGTGGAGAAGTATTTAGGTTTAATGGGTAAGAATTCACAATATAAATTCTTGCTAACTTGATTCATCATAGCCCCAAATAAAATGGTATCTAGTAATTTGGGTTGTTGACAAATTTATTCTAAAGTGTATGTAGAATAGTGAAATAGCAAACATGACATTGAGGAGAAAAACAAAGTTTGACGTCTGACACTATCCAAACTCCAGTCTTACTACAGAAAGTTATAGTAATCAAGTCAGTGTGTATTTGTGACAGAATATGCAAATAAATAATCAAATGAAAAATTATAAATAACCCCATCATTGACTCAAATACATATGGTCAACAGATCTTTGATAAAGAGAAAAGGTAGTACAATAAAGCATAAAGTGTCCTTTGAATCAGTGGTGTCGGAATACCTCGTCATCCATGAGGATAAAAATTTGGGGAAAAGATTCTACATACACATTTTACACATTTCACCAAAAAATAACTACATACGCTTTATAGAGCCAAATGTAAAAGGAAAAACGATACAACTTTTAGAAGAAATACCAGTAGAAAATGTAGATGACCTTGGCTATGGAAATAAATTTTAGATATCTAAAATTGTACATCTATGAAGAAATGATTGATATTCTGTACTATATTAAATGAAAACACCTGTTTTGCAAAAAATAATTTAAGTTATTGAGAAAACAAGGTATATACTGGCATAACTTATTTGAAAAAAATACATATTGAATAATCGACCTATGTCCAAATTATTCAAAGAGCACTTAAACTGCAGTAATTAGAAAATAAACCACCAGAAGAAAAATGGTCCAAAGACTTTTGCAGACTCTTTATATAAGAAGATTTACAGATGATAAATAAGCATTTGGAAAGATGCTCTACATCACATGTCACTCAGATATTGCAAATAAAGCCAGCCATGGAATATTTCTGCACACCTATTTGACTAGACCTAATACAGAACACTGACAATTATTAAATGCTGGTGAGCATTGCAGAAACTCTTCTTTTGCTGTTGGAAACCAAAAACTGTAAGCCACTTTGGAAGACAGTTTGGAAGCCCCTTACAAAACTAAACATACTTTTATCATTCAGTGCAATAACCACACTCTTTGACATGAACCTCAAATGGTGGAAACTTATTCCAGAGAATAATCAGACCACAGATGTTTACAGTAGCTTTATTCAAAATTACCAAAAATTAGAAACAATTGGAATGTCTTCCAGGAAATGAATAGATTAAAATGTATTTTACACTCCATAAATTGAATATTATTCATTGCTAAAAAGGTATGAAGAAATTTAAACACAAACCATTAAGTTAAAACAAAAAGCCCATTTACAGTGCTACTCCAACTGCATGACTTTTTGGCAAAGGTAAAACTATAGGGCCAGTAAAAAAGATAATTGGCAGCCGGCTCAGTGGCTCAACTTGTAATCCCGCACCTTTAGGAGGCTGAGGTGAATGAATTGTCTGAGCCCGCAGGTTTGAGACCCGCCTGGGCAGCGAGACTTCATCTCTACAATAAATAAAAAAATCAGCCGGGCGTGGTAGTGCATGCCTGTAATTCTGGCTACTTGGAAGGCTGAGGCGAAAGGATCGCTGGAGCCCAGCAAGTCGAGGGTGTGGTCACCGGCGGCGGCCACTGCACTCCAGTTTGGGCGACAGAGACTCCAACTCAAAAAAAAAAAAAGATAATTGGCTGCTTTGAGTAAGGAGGATAGAAAGGATGAATGTGTGGAGTACAGAGAATGTTTCAAGCAATCTAACAATTCTTCATGGTGAGTTCATACTATTAATAATTGTGTAAGTTCCACACAGTCTCACTTACTTTTGGAATATAAAAATAATTTGCTCATGAAGGAAGACTGCACATTGGTATCTACCAAAAGTTATGGAAGGTATAATATTTCAATAAGATAGAAGACATAAGTTCTAGTGATCTAACACAGAGGCTGGTAACACAGTACATATGCACTGTATATTTTATATGTTTATTTAAAAATTGCCGAAAAAGTAGAATTCAAATATTCCCACCACAAAAATAATAAGTACACAAGTATTGGACTTGCTAATTGGCTTGGCTTACTCATTGTACAATGTATGTATTTTTATAAAATCACATTATAGCCATGGATATGAAAAATTATTACTGATCAATTAAATTAAATTTTCTTTCAAATGAATTGATTTATACATTCTTTAGAGAAACATTTTGGGCAGAAAATGATTACTAGGTGTATCCATATTTAAATATTTTTGCATTTGTATAGTTTGAAAACAAATTATTTGTAATATGTACTATAATTACAATGGAATTTTAATTACCAATTGCAATTTAAACAGGAGACTGATGCCTAAAAGTATATACATGATTTTGCAGGAGAATTCTATTTTTTAAATGTTTACATAAACATAGTCAACATTGAATAACTTCCAAAACAGAGACACAATAAAATATATTCATACAAACCTGGTGAATCTCTCCTGGATAAATATTCAAAAATTCACATATCTCACAGTGTCCTGGGAGGGCTGCTTTCTCATTCTTATTTAAAGTGTCTATATCTGAAATTAAATTCTTTCTGTATTTATGACTGATGATTCTGAACTCTGATAATCATTGGATTGGATTGAGGATTTTCTGAATCCCATATGATTATTCCATTTACCTGAAGCTCTAGCATGATTGAATGGTTATGTGTAAGTTTAGATGATCCTTAGTTTGTGGATGCTTATATAAAAATCTTTAAGAGGAGGGCAGAGTGGACTGTATGGAGGAGCAACCCTTCATCCTTGAAAACAATTGGTTCCCTGACTACCTCCTTCAGCCCATTTCTTGATCTGGAAGAAGACCTTGGGATGGAAGAATGATTTCTCTTAAAAGGGTACTTTGTTTATGAGGGCACCAGCATCCTCTATGCAGGGTGACCCTAATGAAAGGGGCCTCTTTCATCGCTTTCCTGTTTACCTTCAAAGGCACCACCCACATGAAAATCCACGCTTGAGAACCCAGAAGAAATTGCTATGTGTTCATTGAAATGCGGGTCCTGCTTATCCTTGAAAATGCTTTCTGGACTTCTTGGAACTCACGGGCAAGAATAACAAACAACTGTGCTTTTTAATCTTTCTGCTGACAGCTCTCAGACGTGAGAGTCTCAGGGATTCAGACATGAAGATTTGCAAAGCTGTACCCAAGCACAAGGCTCATGGGGTTCTCTTTGTCTACAGATGTCCTTTCCTAGCTGCTGTTGCAGGAAGTTGGGCCCAGGACTAATGAAGTCTTCAGATACACTCTCCCTAACCTGTGCTGTCTCTGGTTATGTCATTAACAGTGGTTCTTGGTGGAACTTGATCCACCAACCACAAGGGGGAGAACTGAAATCAATTAGGCGAATCCTTCAGAGTGGAGCACCTACTAAAACCCATCTCTAAAGTTATGAGTCACTATCTCAGTAGACAGATATGAGAAGCAGTTCTCCATGCAGCTGCTTTCTATGATCTCAGAGGACACAGCCACAAATTACTGTGCAAGAGACACAGTGAGGGGAACTCAAGGTGAGGCTAGACACAACTTTCCTGATGAGGGACAGAAGGGAGGAGGGGGTATAGGTGCTACTGCTGACCACCAGTAGGTGGTCAGTGCACACAGAGATCAGATCAGGAACAGGTTCATGGAGAGAAGAGAAACGGGATTTCTTCTCTGATCATTGTGTTTGTTTCTCCACCAAAACCATACCTGTCTTCAGGACATCTCATAGTAATTAATTACAGCTCTACTTTGTCACGTCTTTGCTGCACACAAGAAAGAAGCAGGAATTTTTTTTCTGTTGAGATAGTATCTGTAATTAAGGTTTTCTCATTAACATAATCCTACGTGACCATTTTACCTTCTTGACAGAAAATTTGAAGGTTATTTATTGTTCCTTGCTTGATCTCATTGGCTCTGTCCTAACTCACTACAAAATTCCTATGCTGAATTCTTAATTCCAATTGCTCTATATTTGATATGGACACTGTGTGGGTGATTGTCCAATGGATCACATATATAAACATATGGGTTGAATTTACACATCAAAAAATGAATTAATCCATGAAAACAAAAGCAAAGATGCCCCTGGTGACAGCTCATTATATTAGGTGGGAAAAAACGGTATTTCTTTCAAAAGCATTCAGTGTTCTTACGAAATATGTCTCGCAAATAGGCAGAATAAGAAAGGGGAATAGGACTTGAGGCAGGAAAAAATGAAAAAAAAATCTACACAAAACTGTGAAGTGACAGATGCCAAAGTAGAGTGGAGCTGATGCAGCTACTTTACTATCCTGATTACCTAGGTTAGATCATTTGGCATTGCTTGTAATACAAGTGTGGTTGTCAGGATTATAATTTTTTTCTTGATTTAAAACCTTCTTAAATATTCTTCGCTTCTGAAGGACACATACCACAAATGGGGTTTTATTCATTTTATCTCATTTTAGTGATTTGAATGAAGTCATAAACCACACAGCAATATTTCATTCAATAAGATATCATACAAAAGGCAGGAGTCACTTGGTATTATAATATGTAACTTTTACTTCTTCCTTTCTATTTTTATACATTTTAATACATCAGTACCTGCCATGGCTCTTGAATATATTACAGCATTTAGTATAATAATATGCTGGACACATTTGTTACCTAGTAACAATGCACTCTTCCATTTAGCCTCGGTAAGTAATGATGTAACCATTTATATTTGTTTAAGCACACCCTATAATGTGGTCATAATTTAGAAATTGCCCAGACACATTTTATTTTCTTTATTTTTTTTATATATCAATATTTTTTATTTTGATAACGTGGGGTAGAGTTAAGGGTTAGGTATAAAATATGCTTTGTTCAGTCACCCTTGTTGATAAGGGGTGTTTCCCCATCGCTAGACAAATATTGCTACCATTAATCTCAACTCCCTTCCCCTCCCCCCCATAGTTTCCCACCACTGTCAGTCCTTTTCTTATAGTATTACGATGAATGTTCAAGGTCCACTATATGAGTGAGAATATGTGATACTCAGATCTTTGTTTCTGTGAGAGATCACTCAGAATTATAGACTCTGGTTCCATCCAGGTTGCTGTGAAATTCATGATTTTGTTCATTTTTATGGCTGCGTACTATTCCATCATGTGTATGTACCACATTTTTTAATCCAGTCCTCTTTTGATGGACAACATTGTTGATTCCAGGTTCTTGCTATTGTGAACAAAGTTATGATAAACTTATGTGGGCAGGCATTTTTTTCATACAGTGATTTGAGTTCTTCAGGGTATAATCCCAGTAGGGGGATTGTGGGGTCATAAGGGAGGTCTATATTTAGAGCTTTTAGGAGTCCCCACACTGTTTTCCACAGTGATTGCACTAGTTTGCACTCCCACCATTTAAAAAAATACATTATTGTCATTAAGCCACACATGCTAATAAATTCTTCTACCTTATGAACTGAAAAACATCTGCTGAGTAATCTGTTGATATATTTGGGTAGTTCTTGTTTATTTGAAGGATTACTTTTTCTTCATGTTTTCAAAAATTTATTTAAATTTTAACAATTTGTTTATTAAGTATCTCCTTGTGTCATCAGATTCACCTTATTCAGAATTTAATTCCCATTTGATGCGAAAAAATACTTTTTACAAGATTTGGATTGTTTCTTGGCTAATATTTTTTTGAATAATCTAGATATTTCTCTCTCTTAAATAATGTTTCTCTTTTTCTGTCTCATTTTGAATATTCACTAAACACTTTTTATTTTGCCTTCCAGTGTGGTTTCTATCCTATAAGGACCCAAGAATTAATTATTTTCTTTCATTTTTGTTTTTTCTTTCTTCATCATGTAGAAACATCTTTTCAAAAATTACAATTTAGTGACTGGTCCAGCTTATCCTTCTAGTGTGTGGCTTCAGTCAGGTCACAGAAACTGAGCATCATTTTTTTTAATCGACAGGCTTTCCCACATCATGGAAGCAGGAGGGAGACTGTCTCACCACTTCAGCACCTGGCAGGGCTCTGGTAGGGGCTGTGGTGGGAGCACAAAGGCACGTTCCCTTGGAAGAGGACAAGAGAGGTACCCCACCACCATCTTGAAGGCAGGGCAGGAAAGTGCTCCAAATTGCTCAACACAGTGCAAAAGAACTGATCTCTGTGATTGGCTAATCAACTACTCAGGGATGGATCGTGACCCAGAGGGAATATCCTGAGAGCACAAACTTCAGAGGGAACTGATGAGTGTTGAGTTCCAGGTGACCCATCGCCTACCCTGATCCAACCGTGGGACAATGGGTGTAGCCAGAAAAGGATGAGGAAGAACTCCAAAGAGATGAGTGGTGTTTCTGGGGTGGACCCAAAAGCCCTCCTCCCCAGAAATCCTCTGAACATCAGACCCACACAGTTGGGCATGACTGAGAAGGACAAACCCAGGCAGAGCCTGGACATCAGTCAGAATAGGAGAACTCCATTCCACAATAGACCTGGTTGGGGAACCCCCAGTGAAAGTACATAACTATGGAAAAGACAATCCTGTATTTTCCCACAGGAAGAGATCTCCCTGACCATAAGATAGTGAGAGGGGAGGACTGCAGCCCCACCCCCCTCCACTGTCTCTCCTCCTTTCTTGCTTCATTCCCTGAGGAGAGAGTGAAACAAGTGGCTCTTTAGGAGAGACATGATTAGAGAAAAAATTACAGAGCCTGCAACAAGAGGGCAGGATTTATTTTTAATTTTCAATTTTTTTTAAAATTTTTAGCGATTTTTTGACTGTTTACATGTTAGTTCATTTAGTTTTTAAAATATTTTTCCTTTGCGAATGAATTCACATGTGAGTATTTGATCTGCATATCCCCACCCAATTTTTTCTCACTTTTCTGTCTTTCTTCTTTTTCATTTTCTGTTTATGTGTGTATATAGATGATTGAGTTTTCACCCTTTGATATTGTTGTTGTTACTGTTTCTTGCTCTTTTTTTCTTCTGGGTCTTTTTATATTCATTTTTTACAGTTTAAGGTTTGTGTCAATATATGGGTGAGGATTCAACCTGAATGCCCCTTTAAACAATTTTTTCTTCTGCTCTTCTGTTTTTCTTCACTATTTGTTTCGTGTTAGGTATGTGTGTGTTTAGTTTTCTTGGTTTTTCTTTTGTTCTTGTTTGTTTTGTTTTGCTTTGTTGTTATACTAATTTGTTTCAGGTTGTGTTCATATGTGTTCAATTGCTTTTGCATTGATTTGTGCTTTGCATTGCATCAGCATATAAAGTGGTAGTGGGGAATGGTTCTCAAGGAACACATACCCCAATAAGTGAAAATTTTAATTTGCAAGTAGTCTCTGATTCCTAGTGCACCATCTCCTACTTTATTCAAATTTCAAAAGCTACAAGAGACAGCAAAGCTTCACATCCAACACCATATTTCAAAATAGAACAAATCCAGATCCCAGATCACAGAAGAATAAAGTACTGACCAAGTATCAGAATGGAAGTTTCTCCCACTGAAACTGAATAACAGAACCAAATAGAAAAACAAGAGATCTGACACTAATGTGGAAAAATCAAAGGAAGGCCTCAAGCAATTTCAAGTATACCAAAGACAAAACTCCTGAAAAATAGACCTTGGTGCCCAAACAATGTCACAAAGGACTGACTCCAGAATATGACAGAGTTTAGGGAATGGATGTAAAGAGTGAATAAGACTCAATAAAGGCAAGATGCAACACGGAAAGAACTTGTAAGACAGATTTTGGCAATAAAAAATTTCATCCAGGAAATAAATAACAAGATGACAAACATGGGAAGCAGAATTAATCTAGCTGAAGAAGAATCTCAGAACTTGAAGACAGGAATATGGAATTAACCCCATCTGTAAAAACAGAAAGAAGACTTAGAAAGAAAAAACAAAGCCTACAAGAGATATGCAATTATATCAAGAGGTCGAACCTACACCTGATTGATATCCCAGAGGAAGAAAGGAAAAGGGAGTACAACTTGGAGCAAGCATTCCAGGAGGTAATCCAAGAAAACTTTCTCTATCTCACCAAAGATGTGATCATCCAACCACAAGAGTTACAGAGAACCCCTACAAGTCATCAAATGAGAAGAACAACCCCTAGACACACAATAATTCACCTCAGAGCCGGGCTCAGTGGTTCAACCTGTAATCCCACGCCTTTGCGAGGCTGAGGTGAGTGGATTTCCTGAGACAGCGGTTCGAGACCCGCCTAGGCAGCGAGACCTCATCTCTACAATAAATCAAAAAATCAGCCGGGCATGGTAGCATGCACCTGTAATTCCAGCTACTCAGAAGGCTGAGGCAGAAGTGTCGCCGGAGCCCAGCAGGTCGAGGCTGCGGTGGCCGGGAGCAGCCACTGCACTCCAGTCTGGACGACAGAGTGAGACTCCAACTCAAAAAGAATAACAATAATAATAATAAAAATTCACCTCACAAAGTAGACACGAAAGAAAAAATTCTAAAGGCATCACGAAAAAAAGGTAAGACTACCTACTGTGGAAAACAATCAGAATAGCAGCAGACCTGTAGAGAGAAATACTAAAAAACAAGAGGGGACTGAGGCCCTGTATTCAAAGTCCTCAAAAGGAAAACAATTTCAACCAAGAATTTCCTATCCTGCCAAGCTTAGCTTCATCATTGATTGAGAATTAAAATCCTTACCAAGAATAATAATAAAAAGTTCAATCCATCAACAAAAATTCCATCCTAAACATATATGCACTGAACACAGGAGCACCAGCATTTATAAGGCAACTACTAAATAAACTTAAAAAAGATATTGACTCTAACAGTATTATAGCAGGGGAATAAAAATAAATATCAACACCAGCAACGTTTCTCCAAAGTCCCCAAGGACATGGATGGTAAACAGCATGATGCTGAACTACTACTGGGTCAATACTGAAGTCAAATTCAAAGCAGAAATTAAAAGAGTCTTGGTAACAAATGAAAATGAGTAAATATCTTACCAAAACCTCTGGAATGTCATGGTCAGTTCCAAAAGGGGAATTTATATCTCTACAAGAATACATCAAAAAAATAAAAATATAACAGGTGAAGAGCCTACCAAATCTCCTAAGGGAACTAGAAATAGAAGACCACCAAAACCCCAACCTTACCAAAATAATCCAAATAACCAAAATATGAGCCCAAATATGGTACATAGAAGACAGAAATATCATAGAAAACATCAACAAGTCAAAAGCTGGTTCTTTGAAAGAATTAACAAGTTTGATGTACCCCTACCATAAATGAACAAGAAAAAGAGAAAAAAAACTAATAAGCACAATCAGAAATACAAAAGATCAAATCAAAACTAACCCTGAAGAAATATAAAAGATTATCAGAGATTACTATGTACACCTCTTTGGAAACAAACTTGATAACCTAATTGAAATGGAGGACTTTCTGACATCCAAAACCTCCCCTGGTTGAAACAAGAAGACTTTGAGACACTAAATAGACCAATAATAACTCAGGAAATTGACTCTGTCATACAAAACCTACCTACAAAAAAAAAAGAAAGAAAGAAAGAAAAAAAATAATAATAATAAAGCCCAGGACCAGATGACTATCCAGTAGAATTCTACAAAACTTACAAGGAGGAACTGATACCAGTCCTACTGAAAACATTCCAGGCAACTGAGAAAGATGGAATTCTCCCCAAATCATTTTCAAACCTAGCATCACACTGATACCCAAACTGGGTCAAGATCCAACTAAAAAAAGAGAACTACAGACCAATATCCCTTCTGAACACAGATGCAAAAATCCGCAACAAGATTCTAGCAAATCTGATTTAAAAACATGTCTCAAAAAGTCATTCATCATGACGAAGTAAACTTCATCTCATGATGCAAGATGGTTCAAAATTCACAAGACCATAAGTGTAATTCAGTACTTCAACGGATATACAATCAAGAACCACAAGACTATGTCACTAGACGCAGAAGTAGCTTTTCATAAAATCTAGCATCCCTTCTTGATAAAAACCTTCAAGCATCTGGGTATAGAAGGAACATACATCAAAATAGTAAGTGCCATCTATGATAAACCTATGCCTAACATATTGCTAAATGGAAAGAAACTGGAAACACCTTCCATGAAACCTGGAACAAGACAAGGCTGCCCATACTCAGCCCTTTTGTTCAACATTGTGTTGGAAATCCTAGCTTGGGCTAATAGACAAGAGAAGGAAAACAGGGATATCCCAATAGGAAAAGAGAAAGTCAAGTTATCCCTCTTTGCTGATGATGAGATCCTATACCTTGAAAATCTAAGAAATCTGTTAAAAACCTGCTTTCACTGATTACAGAGTGTGCAAAAGACAGTTGCATTCCTATACACCAACAACAAACACGGAAGAGGAGAACCTATTCAGTAAATGGTACTAGGAAAATGCAGAGGATTGAAACAGGAACCCTACCCATCACCATACACAAAAAATAACGCTAAATGAATCAAAGACCTAAATATAAAACCTCAAACTATAAGAATCTTAGAAAATGTAGTGAACATTATTATGGAAATTAGAATCGTTAACTACTTCCTACTCAGAACCCTAAAGACTCATACCTTAAGAAATAAGATAGACGAGAGATATCTCATCATACTAATGAGTTTCTACAAAGAAAAAAAAACAGCAAAAGAGCAGGGAAACATTCCACAGAGGGGGAAAATCATTTGCCAATTGTTTTCTGACAAAGGTCTGATTTCTCAGATCTACAAGGAACTCAAAAGTGCCAAAAGGAAAAAAAACAAACCGCCCCTTTAAAAAGCAGGCAAAAGACATGAACAGACACTTCTCAAATAATATATTCAGGCAGTCGACAGACACATGCAAAAGTCCTCAGTCACATCCATCATCAGAGAAATGCAAATGAAAACCTCTTTGAGACACCACCTAACTCCAGAAGGAATGGCCATCATTAATAAAGCAAACAACAACAGATGCTGGCAAGGATGCAGAGAAAAAGGAATGCTTCCACATTGCCAGTGGGAATGCAAACTAGCACAACCTCTGTGGAAGACAGTGTGACAATTTCTGAAAGAAGTAGAAATTTAATTCCTATATTACCCAGCAATTACTCTATAGAGAATACGTCTGGAGGAAGGTAAATCATTCTACAGAAAAGATACCTGTATATGTTGGTTTGTCACAGCACTATTCGCAATAGCAAAAACGTGTAATCAACCGTGTTACCCATCAAAGCTGGACTGGATTGAAAAATGTGGTATATATATATACACAATGAAATATTACGCAGCCATAAAGAAAGACAAACATATGGATTTCGCAGCAACATGGATGAATTGGAATTCAATCATACTCAGTGATCTGTCACAGAATCAAATAATGGAGTACCATATGATCTCACTCATAAGTGGAACTTGAACAATTATAATGATATAAGAAAGGGATTGGTAGTATTGGGAAACTGTCAGGGGAGGGGAGTCGGGTTGGCAAGTTAGGGTAACTGTGATCATCAACAAGAGTTCCTGCATAATCAACGCTTGTATAACTAACCCTGAATTGTACGCCACAATTTTATAATTAAAAAAAAAGAAAAGATGGATTGGCAGAAGTGGGATACTGACGACAGGAAGTGGCACAACATCAATAAGAGTACCTGATCACAAAAATGGTGAAGTGGGGACCAAAGGAAGACCCAAATCTTGCTGGTATGATGACAACTTGTGTAATCCTGAATTATACTCCCACATTTTTAAAATTAAAAAATAAGCCGGCTTGGTGGCTCAGCCTGTAATCCCACTCCTTTGGGAGGCTGAGGTGAGTGGAATGCCTCAGCCAGCGG
Organism: Carlito syrichta; assembly: GCF_000164805.1. Lineage (NCBI taxonomy): Eukaryota > Metazoa > Chordata > Mammalia > Primates > Tarsiidae > Carlito > Carlito syrichta. Next base: position 43,351 of record NW_007232740.1, on the reverse strand, counting down.
GTTCGAGGCCCGCCTAGGCAGCAAGACTTCATCTATACAATAAATAAAAAAATCAGCCGGGTGTGGTAGCACATGCCTGTAATTCCGGCTACTTGGAAATCTGAGGCAGAACGTTCGCCGGAGCCCAACAGGTCAAGGCTGCAGTGGCCGGGAGCGGCCACTGCACTCCAGTCTGGGCGACAGAGTGAGACTCCAACTAAAAAAAATAATGATAATAATAAATAAATAAAATTTAAAAATAAATAAAATATAAAAAATGAATCATAGTTTTATTTATCTTATCTCTCTATATATACATATATGTGTGTGTGTATATATATATAAACATATGTTTGTGTGTGTTCCTATGATTATCAGAGTAGAACAAGATGCAAATTCATGCATAGATACTAGTTCAGGTATTGTATTATCCAGCACAAAGATTTTTATTGTTCATTTCATAAACTTTATTTTTGATTTTAAAATTCTCACATTAATCTGACGTTACTTTCATAGGTCACTGAATATGTACATAAAGCCTACTTGAATTGTCTTTCAGAAAATTATTATATATTTTTAGTTTATTGGTATCAATTTTTGAAGCTTAATTTTATACTTTGATTTGGTCTATGTTTCCCTGTTTATTAACTTTATTTTATTACTTTATTTTATTTTACTTCATATTTTGAAACCATGAGTGACTACTCATTAGAATAAACAGTTGCCATACCTAGGTTTCACACACTTGACTCAGAGAGGATATAACCCTCCCCAGTAAACATTACCAGTGATTGTGGTGTCTGAAAACTTCACATTAGGTCTGAATTTCTTCCTTTCTTCTTAGTGGTTTACAGATATTTAGAAAATGTTAAATTATTTTGGTATTCCAAAAGAGAAGTTAGATTTTATGTATTTATTTGTTTATATTTATTTATTTATTTAATTATATTTCATTTCAATCAATTTTATTACCTAAAGATGTGGGGTACATATCAGGTTAAGGTATACAGACATTGATTATGCAGGTACTCTTGTTGATGAGGTGTGCTACTCCCTCCTCTAGATGTTTCCTTCAAGTTCCAATACTGCATTCCCTCCCCTGACAGTTTCTCACTATTTCCAATCCCTTTCTTATAGTATTATAATTTTTCAATGTCCACTTATGAGTGAGAATATATGGTACTCTGATCCTTGATTCTGTGATAGATCACTGAATATTATTGACTCTAAATCCATCAAACTTTCTGCTAAGTCCATATGTTTGTCCTTCTTCATGGCTGCATAATATTCCATTGCTTATATGTACCACATTTTAAAAATCCAGTACAACTTCAATGGGCAGCTTGGTTGGTTTCATGTTTTTGCTATTGTAAATACTGCTGCCACAAACCCCCAAATGCAGGTATCTTTTCTGCAGAATGATTTGAGTTCCTCTGAATGTATTCCCTATAGTGGCATTGCTGGGTCATATGGAAGGTTAATTTCTAGTTCTTTCAGAAATCGCCACACTGTCTTCCAAAGAGGTTGCACCAGTTTGTATTCCCACCACCAGTGCAGAATTCTTTTTTATTTGCAATCTCGCCAGCGTCTAGTGTTGTTTGTTTTATTAATGATGGCCATTCTTAATAAGGTTAGGAGATATCTCAATGTGGTTTTGAGTGGCATTTCTCTGATGATGAGTGAGGCTGAGCACTATTTTTTGTGTCTTTTAGAAGCCCATATATCTTCTTTTTAGAAAATTCTCTTCAGCAGGGCTCGGTGGCTCAGCCTGTAAACCCAGTGCTTTGGGAGGCTAAAGTGTGTGCATTGCCTGAGCCCACTGGTTCAAGACCCACCCAGGAAACTTGTTGAGACTTCGTCTCTACAGTAAATCAAATATTAGCCAGGCGTGTTAGCACACACCTGTAGTTCTGGCTATTTGGATTGCTGAGGTGGAAGAATCTCTGGAGCCCAGCAGGTCAAGGCTGCAGTGGCCGGGAGCATGCCACTATACTCCAGTCTGCTTGACAGAGTGAGACTACAACTCAAAAAAAAAAAAGGAGAAGATTCTATTCACATATTTTGTTTATTTATTTGTAATGGAGGTGTGTTTTTTTTCTTTCCATTCGAAATGTTTGAGTTCCTTGTAGATATTAGGCCATTGTCAGAATACAGTTGGCAACTATTTTTTCCTGTTTTGTAGACTGTCTCCCTGCTCTCTTGATATTTTCATTTGATTTGCAGAAGCTCATTCGTATAATGAGGTCCCACTTTTGTGACTTGTTTCTTATGATATGGGCCCTTAGGTTTCTGATAAGAATTGGTTTCCAATTCCACTCTCCATGAGGGTGCCTTCTGCATTTTCTAAGATTCTTATAATTTGAGTTTTTATGTTTAGATTTTTGATCCATTTTGAGTTAATATTTGCATATGGCGATAGGTAGCGTTCCTGTTTCCATTATCTGCATGTGATCAGTCAGTTTTCCCAGCACCATTTACAGAATAGGTTCTCCTCTCCCCACTGGTTTGTTTTTGGAGACTTTGTCAAGATGTGTTGATTGAGAAAATGAGGCTTTGTTTCCAGAATCTCTATCATTTTCCATTGAATTATCTCCCTTTTCTTGTTACAATACTAGACTATTTTTATTACTGCAGCCTTTTACTAAAGTTTAACGTCTAAAAGTGTGTTACTTTCTGCATTGTTTCTTTTGTTAAGGATTGTTTTGACTAGGATAAGTAGAATTTAAATTTTTTTCATGAATCCCATAAATCTTTTGGAACTTTGATTACAGTTTTATTAAGATTTAAGACTCATCAAAATTATATCACCTCAAGTTTCTATAAAGGATGTGATAATTATTACCATTTCATAATTACTTTTTCAAAACCTCTGAATTTTATCCTGTGAAAATTTAGATTAGAGCACAAACTACTTTGCATCTGACTTTTTGATGTAAATATATTCAATAGCATTTGTATTATTTGCAACTGTTTTACTTGTTTATTTCCCAACAATATATTAGTTTACTCATTGTCATGTTAAGGTGCATTTAAAAGTTCCAATCTTGTTCAATTTGATGAGTTTCCAGAGGAAGTTAGAAACTCATTTGTTTGCAAAGCATCTTGTTCTACTTTGTTAAACATTTTATTATTTAATTTTTCCTTCTCCTCAAACACTGTTCTATTATCAATGGGGGAGGACAAGTCCTCATTTTCAACATTTTGCATAGAAATAACAACACATTTATATACAAGTGTGTCATTTCACATCCCAAATTTTATTCAATGTAATACATCACAGAACAACCCTCAGTGACTTGATAAAGAGAAACATACAACCATGGCTTTAATCACACATTAGGAACACAGCAGAGCACGGTATTTCTAGGGGTTGCCTGCGATGAGAGGTCACACAAGATTTTATTAACACAGAGTTGTGGTAACTAACAACAGTGAACAGCACTGTCTTCTCACTTTATTATTACAAGTAAAATTATTACTGACAACTCAAATTAGCATCTTATTATAATAAAGCAAAGAAGTATGTGGCCACCTCCTAAGTCACAAAATGAAGAGGGATGGTTCTGTGTTGTCTCCACTACTACTTAGTTACTTAGCTAGGATGAACAGGCTTACCCCAGCATTTACTGCTACAGAAATCTGAAAGTCAGTACTCAGACATGATTTTAGGGGACTTGCTTTTTAAAGCTTGGGGTTGTTCTCTGTCAGCTGTGCACGTTTCTTCTCTGCAAATATTACATCTGCACATCTATTCCTAAATATTATGCATGTTCTCTTTCTAACATGACAGACATAATGTGTAGCGAATTCAATACTCATGGGTAAAGACACAGACCACAATATATTGATATTTGGAGGATATCTGAGTATGCACACAATGATTAGGCTACTAGTTCACCTTATACACGAATTATGGTGTTTTTCTACAAAATTGCATGTATGACAAGAGAATTATCCATTAGAAGTGTTAGGAATTTATGTGTCTTAAAGTTTTCTTTCCAAGAGAGGGTCCAGATATCCAGGATGTCTCTTCAGACACTCAGGGGTATACAGGAATTAGAAGGATTACAAGTAGCTGAACATTCTATGATAAAAGAAATGCTGATATCTTGCCACAAAGTTCCATGCTTTTTTGTGTCTCATGGCATGGATGCATCTTAATAGGTATTTATTCTGAAATATAAATGATGGCAAAACCATTTCAGATAAAGAAGTGGTCATCTGAGTTAATTGAGTTATATCAATATGCTCCGGTCACATGAAATTTGGAGGAAACTTCATATATTTGCTTAAAGAGCTTGTTTATGAACTATGGAAATGGCTATTAAATCAATGTGGGTATCTAAATACTTGGAAATACCTGAATTAGGGGAGAATATTTAATCCATACAAATCTCTGGAAGTAGTGATATGTGGATCCCTTACACTAATCTTCCAGGGATCTCTATCTCCTTCTACACATTTAATGGCCAAAATAAGGGGACCCTGAGAATGGTGACGTGCAGATACCAGGTAGATGACTGAGTTTTGTGAGATTATAACCAGCCTCTTCCTTGCAGGTAGAGCATCATGGACAGGGACCTAATCTCACCTTCTTTCACATTTACATGAATTCCCAATGCCAACATTCATATCACAAGAGTCACCCAGAAGAGGTTAGTGTACACATTGGCATAAGTGCATGGCCTTCTGCAACTTGTAAATGATTTTCCTGCAGTAATGATCTCAGCATTTAGAACATGAAACGCCTGTGATTCTTCTTTCTTTTGGCAGCTAACAAAAAAGAGTGATTCAAGATTTAGAAATAAAGACATGAAGATACTTCACCAATGTACAAGAATCACTATGACCCTTTCTGCCCCCAACTACTGTTTCAGGTTCATGTGCAGCAGTTGCGCCCAAGACTACAGGGCCCCATGTAGGTCCTCTTCTTCACATGTTCTGTTCTAGATTCCACAATGTTGATGATTTCTTTTTTTGAGTTGGAGTTTCACTCTGTCACCAAGACTGGAGTGCCATGGCCGCTCCCAGCCACCGCAGCTTCAACCTGCTGGGCTCTGGCGATCCTTCCACCTCAGCCTTCCAAGTAGCTGGGACTATAGGTGCTTGCTACCATGCCCAGCTAATTTTTTGATTTATTGTAGAGATGAGATCTCGCAAAGTTGCCCAGGCGGGTCTCGAACCCATGGGCTCAGGCAATCCACTCACTTCAGCCTCCCAAAGTGCTGGGATTACAGACTGAGCCACTGAGCCCGGCTCGTTGATGATTACTGAGGAATCTTTATCCATCAACCCCAAGAGCAGAGCCTGAAATAGATGCTTTCCATCTATCTTGGTGAAAACTCAAATGTATCTCATTCCTCATGAGTCAAACCTCATATATTCCTAGTTTTTGTTGAGACCATAGATTAAATCTATGAATCATATTCATCAATCTCCTTATTTAAATAATTTTCAGCAATGTTCGTAGTGTCCTCTTTAAAACAAGCTTTCTCATTTTGCTATATAGGTTATCTGATAACTATGTTAACATTAATTAAATGTAAATATAAAATCCAGGTAACTGAAGCTGAGAGATAGAGGTAATGATAATGAAGGGAGGGATAGTTATATTAATATGCTTATCTTACAAAATAGGGTGCCAAAGTACAGAGTGCATAGTAAAACATATACTACAAGTGTTTACATGTTACTACTTTGAAAGGTAAGGAAAAAGTTCAGTTATGTAACAGTATTAAGAGGAGGGGATGGGTGTAATGTAGAATTGAACAAATTTTTAATCTGTTGTAACACAGAGTCAATAGATATGTGATGTATTTATGAATAAGACACCTTTACTAAAGATATTGAGGCAACAGCTAGAGGTGATGCAGTTTCATACTTGATCTGAAGTAGGAAAGTGCTAATGAAACTCCCTTTGGTTTTTCCGTGTCTAACTAGGTTGTCGGGGAAAAGATAAAATGGAACCAGAGTGGCAAGATAACTGTACTCTTTGTACAGTGCTGTGAGCATAAGTAATGGCAATGATTTTATTCATAAAAATCATTAAGATAACCCATTTTATGTTATATGTATTTTATCACTACAAAAATAATTAAAGAATTAAAATTGATATCTTTATATCTTGGTTGTTTTGTGTAAAAATCTCTTCTTTGTTTCACCTCTTTTATCTAATTACTATAAGCATTCAGGAGAAACCAAAATATTCCCTGCACACTTAACTTAGAAATCACCTGAGTTACATTCTTAACTTACACACAAATGTTCTACATTTCCCAAAAATAATAGGAAAAAAATGCGTTTTACTGAACCTATTTCAAAACCTAAAACAAGACATTTATTTCTCCCATTTCCTTTAATTTATTTACTTAGTTATTGATTGTTTTTAATTTTTAATTTTAAAGATGTGGTTTACAATTCAGGATTAGATATACAAATGTCCATTTTGCAGGTACTCTTGTTGATGAGGTTTGCCCCACCTTCCACTGGCAGTTTCTCTTAACTGCCAATCCCAACTTCCCCCACTCCCAGCTGTTTTTCACTGCTGCCAATGCCTTTCTTATAGTATTATAATAATTGTTCAAAGTCCACATATAAGTGAGAACATATGGTACACTGCTTTTTGTTTCTATGATAGATCTCTGAGCATGATGGACTCTAAATCCATCCAAGTTGCTACGAAGTACATATGTCTGTCCTTGTTTATGGTTGCAGAATATTCCATTGAAATACATACCATGTTTTTATACCAGTCCAACATTGATTGACAGCATGTCTGGTTCCATGTTTTTTGTTATTGTGAATAGAGTTACAACAAGCATAAATGTGCAGGTATCTTTTTGGAGAATGATTTTTGTCCCTCTGTGTATATTCCCAATAGCGGGCTTTATGGGTCATAGGGAAGGTCAATTTCTAGTTCTTTCAGAAATTCCCACAGTCTCCCAACGAGCTTGCACAAGTTTGCATTCCCACTATCAGTGTAGAAGCATTCCTTTTTCTCCACATTCTCACCAACATCTGTTGTTGTTTGTTTTATTAATGATGGTCATTCTACAGAAACTAGGTGGTATATCAAGGTGGTTTTGATATGCATTTCTCTGATGATTAGTGAGGCTGAGAACTTTTCAATATGTCTGTTGACTTCCCTTATATCTTCTTTTGAGAAATGTCTATTCATGTCTTTTTAATCAGGCTGCTTGTTTTCTTTTTGGCTATTCAGGATCATTTGTATTTCCATCTGAATTTCTGTATTGTCATTTCCAGGTCTATAAGAATGATATTGGTAATTTAATGGGTATTACATTGACTCTCTAGGTTGCCTTTGGTAGGATTGACACCTTAACAATGTTGATTCTTCCTTTCTATGAGCATTGAATGGTTTTGCCTTTATTTTTGCCTTCTTGGATTCCTTGAGCAGTGTTTTATAGATCTCATTGTAATTGTCTTTCACTTCTCTGGTTAGGCAGATGCTGAGGTATTTCTCTTTTTGATATGTGCTTATTGTGAATGGGATTGTGCTTTTTAATTTGTTCTCTGCCTGCCTGTTTTTGGTGTATAAAAAATGCAACTGTATTTGCATACAAATTTTATATAACCACTCAAGCATTCAGGATTGATTGACAACTGCTGTCTACTGAAGGTGGAGATCTTTTTGATTTATTTTAAAGGTTCCTGTCCACATTATAGATGAACCAAGTGAAAGAAGAATTGCCAGCACACTGGATTGAAATTTTGAGTCCTTAGTAGTGTATGGTCAAGAGTAGGCTCATTATAAGAAAGCTCTGGACCTGAGTGAAACAAGCCAGAAATTTTAAAGGCAAAAATTGCAAGTGGGCTACACAGCAGGGTGGTGAGAGAACAAGGAATTAAAAACAAAAGATAACAAAACATAGGAATACAATATGGGGATGTGGCAGGGGGAATTTTGAAAGGAACAATCTCTTGGCTCAACATCTGATTTCAGTTAACAAAGCATACAATTACACGGAACTTGTAGCTAGGTAATTTCTAAATTGTCAGTGTGAACAGCTCAGGGGAACAAGGTTGTGGGTCTGTAAACATGAGAGTGTTACAACAATCACATGTACACATTAGTGTATAATTTTTAGGTCAGACGAGCAGTTAACATAAAGGATTTTAACAAAATGGATTTTACCTATGTCAAGAAAGCTATCATAACCATTTTAGATATTTCAATCCCCGTTTAGTTGTTCATGGTTCAATGCGTTGACTCTTCAGTCATAGATATATGATTATAGGGGTCTTATGTATATACATTTTACAGAACGGACTTGTTTGAAGAAATGAATGAGTCAGTTGAATATACAGGTGAATATAAGCAAATCAAGGATGAGAAGTATAAGATTGTCTTTAAAGGCATTTTTTCTTGTTGCATTTCAGTCTGCTTAACAGGGCAAAGCAGCATCATACTTTTTAGTCTTTTTGAAAGTTATTTTTTTTGTGTTGTTGGTCAAAGGAGAGGATATTTAGGACGCTGGCCACTGCAGCACAGTCTATGCAGTGAAGTGGTGGAGTTATGTCAGTTTCTGGAGTCATGTCTGATAAATTCAGGCCAGTATCCCATCAACTTTGAGTGCCATTGTAGTAGAGTGATGACAATACAAGGTCCCTTCCAGGCAGGTGTTAGTCTGTATCTCTGGAATTTCTTGGCAGAAATCACATCTCCAGCCTGGAACAGGTGACAAGGCATGGAAGACAGAGTGGGCAAAGCAGCATGGATGCCAGAGTGAGCAGTGGCTTGCATCAATTGGATGGACTGGAGATACTTTAACAGAGATTGATTGGTTATTTTTTTTTTAGTATCTTCCAACTAGAGCACCAGAGAAGGGGGTCTTCCAAACATGATTTTATATGGTGTAAACCCAGACTTATATGGGGTGCATTGGGTCCAAAGAAGAGCTAAAGGGAAAAGGCTTACCTCTTTCTTACCGGTCTCTGTTATTAATTTTATTAAAGTAGATTTCATAGTCCAGATCATGTGCTGTACGTGTCCAGAGATCTGTGGTCAGTAAGCACAGTGTAATTTTAAATTAATGTTTACTGCTTTACTAACCAACTGCACTATGGACAAAGTAAAGCCAGGACTATTACCAGAGCCAATAGACAGAGGGATCCTAAACCTAATGATATGACTGGAGTGTGAGAAGATAGACTGATATTATGCAAATAATTTAATTGAGTCCTTTATTTATGCTGACTGCCGAGAACAGACAATTGTCCTAAAGGGAGCTTGGCCCTAAGTGAAGCAGGCGGTGATCTTAAAAAGGCAAAAACCACAAGTATACATAGAAACTTAGCAACCATAAGCTAGAAACTTAGCAACCAAAATTTGAACTTTTGATTATAACTGAGTTTTTATTTACTTTATGTCCCAGGCACAGCCAGTGACTGGAGCGACTAGGGTATTTATATAGAGACAAGGTGGAAGGCCTGCTATACAATGGAGTTACCTTGGTTAGGTCACTAACAGGATATAGGCTTATAATATGAGAATGTAACAATAGAGTTATGCAAGGTGTAATTTTTCAGTTCAGTTAACAAAGCATACGGTTACATGGAACTTGTGGCTAGGGCGTTTCCAAATGGTCAGGAGAAACAGTTGATGGGAAACAGGAATGTGAGTCTGTGAGTACAAGGATCTTATTTTAGTCACACGTGGTAGGAGCAGGCTATATCTGGGTAGAAAACAACTAAGATGGAGGATTTCTACCAAAAATGCTGTTACTTATATCAAGCAAGATATTACAGGATATTTTAAGTTTTACAGACATTTTACTAGAAATAATTTTATTTAACAAAAACGTTGTAACTGTATGTTGAGCTTCTTTTTTTGGTGGTAAAGGTTTTTACCCATCCACAAAATGTATTAACAAACACCAGTAGATAGCCACACCCACATGGGGACGTATTATTTCAGTGATATACACTTCCTATTTTTTTCTGGGACTTGATCCTCAGGTCCTGATGCCATACAGAGATTTGGGGCATTGCTTTTCATTGACTTGGACACAGGCAGGGCACATGTTGTCTACCACTGCAGCTATGTTTTTTAAGTCATTAATATGATTAAAAAATTTTAAAATTTAGTCATTTTGGTGTTTTTTTTAAAGAGGTGGTAGAATTTAGATTTTGTGTTTTATCAAGGTGTGTCCAAGGGCTTCAGGTCAAATAATTTTAGAGTTCTTGATTCACTATCCAGTGCAGTTCTATAAACTCCTGTTAGGTCTGCCTGTTCCTCCACCTCTTAGGTATACATAGGGCTGTTTTGGGAGAGGAGGAACTAGAAAAGTTTTAGTTAACAAGATAGGAGTTCAGCTGGCAGTTCTGCTGCCTCTTGAGCTGCCTAGTCCACCAGGCGATTTCCAGTTGTTTCTGGTGTGTCTAAGTTTGGTGTCCCCTGCAAGGAATGAAAGCTACCTCTTTAGGGAGGCATATAGGTTCTAGGAGGACTAAGATTTCTTCCTTGTTTTTTATAGTCTTACTCACTGCAGTAAGAAGACCTCGTTCCTTGTAGATCATGGCATGCACATGAAGTGTAGCAAAGGCATACCAGCTGTCCGTGAAGACGTTTACCTGCTTTCCTGTTTTCCAACTCAGGGCCTGAGTTGAAACAATTAACTCAGTCTTTTGTGCTGAGGAACCTTGAGGCAATGACTTTGACCAGATTACATCTTATGCTGTCATTAAGGCTGCATCAGCCTTGTGGGCTTTCTTTATTACCAGGCTGCTACCAACAGTGAACAGGTCAGCATCAACCTGCCTTAAGGGAGTGTCCCAGTGGTGAAGCTGACTGGCCTGAGAGATGCTCAACATGTCTTCACAGGCATGGAACGGTATTTCTGGATTATCATCAGGCAGCAGGGTGGCTGGATTGAGGCATTGATTAGAAGAGAAAAGCCTAGGTTGGTAAGTAGGAGGCTTTGATACTGAGTGATGCATGAGTTTGACCTTTAATGGACAGATGTTCCCTGGAGCAGAGTTTCAAAAGCAAGGGGAACTGTTAAAGCCAGGCTTTGGCTGAAAGTCAATTTGTTTGTTTTCTTAACTTGTATGGCTGTGGCAACAATGACCTGGAGACAAGAGAGCCAACAAGAGGCCACTGGATCCAGTCTTTTTGACAAGTTAGCCATCAGTATCTTCCCGCATTTTAAGGTCTGAGTGAGAACCCCTTTTGCTATATCTCATTGTTCATGAATGAACAAGTGGAAGGGCTTGCTCTTATGTGGGAGGGATAAAGTTGGGGATTAGGTAATAGCCATTTTTAACTGCTGGAATGCCTGTCATCAGCAGCAGTTCACTTTAGGAGCTGATGTCCTACAGTGACCATATACAAGGGCTTGGCAATTTCAGAAAATCCTGGGATCCACAGCCAGCAATACCATGCCACCCTCAAGAATTCCCACACCTGTTTCTTTGTTTTTGGCATGAGAGACTAAAGAATGGCTACTTTCTGGGTGGAGATTAGGGCTCACTTACACTTTCTTAGCCGGTACCCCAGGTAGGAAGCTTCGGTGGAGCAGAGCTGTGCCATTTTTGCTGACACACGGCAGTTCAAATGTTGGAACAGCTGTAACAGAGACGTGGTACCTTTTAAACAAGTAATTAAGTTTGCATCCACAAGCCAGAGATCACCTACATCCGGCAGTAGAGAACATTCAGGGTGTAAGACATGGAAATCTGAGAAATCCTATTGTAAACCTTCCCCGAAAAGCGTTGGGGAGCTTTGGAACCCTTGTGGCAACCGGGTCCTAGTTAGATGATCGGTTTTCACCAAGTCAGGATCTGTCTATTCAAAGGGAAAAAATAGATTGGCATAACCAGAGAGTGATGCTTTGCCAATCCTGGCACGTTGGTCTTCGTGCATACTTATGGAAACTCCTGCTTTTACGGTAAAAGCAAATCTGATGAAACATTTTCAGCGGGAGAATCAGAAGAAGCTAGGAGGTATTATTCAGAAAGTGGAAGAGTTACTGGCATTTGATAAGCAGTGTCAGTAGGAATGTACCTTTTAGTTTCATTAGGTGAAAAAATAATAATTTCCCTTAGTTTCCAGAGCAAATCTCAGCCCATGAGAGGGTATGGGCAGTCAGGGACTATTAGTAAGGAGTGGGTGACCAATTTCTGACCTAAATTAACTGTTCAGTTGGAGGTGAACTTGCCGTTTTTATTACCCCTGTTGCCCCTTGAATAGAAATTTGTTTCTTGGATATGGGTCCTAATGGTGACTTTAGGACTGATATTTCTGCCCCATTGACAAATAACAGTTGAACTGGGTGACCACCGATAGTGGTGGTTACCATGGGCTCTTGGGAGTCTAAGGAAAAACAGCCTTGGCTTCCTCAGTCTGAGTCATTTTCAGTTTTACCAATAGAGAGCCAGAGCAGAGCTTTCTTTGGGTTTTCTGTCTTTGGTGGTGTGGACAATTTTTTTACCCAGTGTCTCAGCGCTTTACAATATGCACATTGATTCTTGGCTAGCTGGATGCATCCAGTTTTCTTTCATTCCCTTTTAGTTTCTGTTTTTGTTTTACATGCTGACCTTGAGCCAGTTTGGGAGGCCAGGATGGCATCAACTAATACTATTGTCTGCCATTTTGTCACTGTGTCCATTTTCTTGTGTTACTGTTTCTGTTTCTCAGGATTTCAATTACTGAAAACTTTCTGAGCTACCTCGAGCAGTTGAGAAATGTTTATTCCTTCAAAATTCTCAAGTCTCTGTAATTTTCACCAGAATAGCTACCTGAGCCACAAAAGGCACATTGATAGCCTGAGCATTTTCAGGTGCTGAGGGGTGAACGGGGGTATATGTATGGAATGTCTCCTGAAAACATTCAAGAAACAACCCCAGTGACTCCTTGGGACCCTCAATAATCTCTGTAGCTTTGGGAAGATTAACACTTTTGCAGGTTACTCCTTTCAAGCCAACTAATAGAGTCTATCGATAAGTTTTTAATGTTTAGACACTGCTGAAGAGTTAAGGTGCCAATCCGGGTGAGAGGAGAGAAAACCCTCCTTTTAAATTTCCTCACTTATTTCATCTGTACCAGCCACTGAATCTAGGACAGACTTACTAGCCTAAGCTCTAATGTGCTCCGGCTTTTAGGAAGAAAATAGAGTTAAAAGGAGCTGGTGGCAATCATTGCAGGTGGGACAATTAGTGTGCATGATTGATTTTACCAGAGGGGGTAAAATCTATGGTTTCTCTGAGAACAGCCGAATTTGGCAAGATTTTATTCTCTTGAGAAACAATAAAAAAAGTTTTCCTTGGAAAGTTAACCAACAGCCTTTGTATATAATACCATATTACTTTCAAGTTAGAAGGTCTGACTTTTTATTTATTTATTTATTTATTTATTTATTTATTTTAGTTGGAGTCTCACACTGTCACCCAGACTGGAGTGCAGTGGCCGCTCCCGGCCACCGCAGCCTCCACCTGCTGGACTCTGGCGATCCTTCCGCCTCAGCCTTCCAAGTAGCCGGAATTACAGGCATTCGCTACCACACCCGGCTGATTTTTTGATTTATTGTAGAGATGAGGTCTTGCTGCCCAGGCGGGTCTCGAACCCGTGGGCTCAGGCAATTCATTCACCTCAGCCTCCCAAAGGCGGGGGATTACAGGCTGAGCCACCGAGCCCAGCTGGTCTGTCTCTTTATAATGTGGTTTATGGGAAGAGTCTTTCGTTTTATGAGAACATAGCTTTAATCATGGAGGGGAGGTTTTGGAATAAATGTAACCTTTGGTCCATATAGGAAAACTGATCAGGTCCCTGTAATGACCTCTCAAACTGACTGAATAACTTAGAAATTATCTCAGCTAAATATCCAATTTTAGCACTCTGATTTTTTTTGTTTGTTTGCTTGTTTGTTTTTTTTTGAGTTGGAGTCTCACTCTGTTGCCCAGACTAGAGTGCAGTGGCCGCTCCCAGCCACCGCAGCCTCGACCTGCTGGGCTCCGGTGATCCTTCCGCCTCAGCTTTCTAATTAGCTGGAATTACAGGCATGCGCTACCACGCCCAGCTGATTTTTTTGATTTATTGTAGAGATGAAGTCTCGCTGCCCAGGCGAGTCTCGAACCCACAGGCTCAGGCAATCCACTCACCTCAGCCTACCGAAGGCATGGGATTACAGGCTGAGCCACCTAGCCCAGCTACTCTGATGTTTTAAATTTCACAATATAATAGGAAACAAATGCAATTCACTCAAGCTATTTGACTTTTTATTACAAGAAACTTTCTTCATGTTAGAAAAAAACAGTTTTCAATTTTCATCTGAGATCTCACCAGAATTATCTTTAATATTCATATTTCTAACAACATTCTGGTCATGGCTTTTTGTATGTTCTCTACACCAATGGAAGCTTGCTCTCTTGTTCGCATACTTACTTTCTGAGCCCTCATCAGACTCACCATTCACATTCATATTTGTGCAGCTTCTGTAGGGTATTATTGGCATTTTTGCATATACCTCAATAATATTTTAACCTCTATTCATCACCCACTCCAAAGCAATGCACACATTGTAGGCATTTGTTGCAGAAGCACCCCATTTCTCAGTCCCACAGACTGTCTCAGGAAGTTGGGTTTTCATAATAAAATATCATTGACTGGATGGATTAAACATCTAAAATTTGTTTTTTAAGTTCCAGAAACTGGGACGTACAAGTCAAGATGCTACATAATTTAATTTGTTGTGAGGGCAATTTTTTTGTTGCTTGCAGATTTTGCATGCCTACTGTGTTCTCATATAATGAAGAGAGAGTGGAGAGAGAGAGAGAAAGAGAGAGAGATATTTCTCTTAAAATTTAAAGTAGTTTCACACTAGGATCTCACACCTATTTTCTTACTTATCTCTAATTACCTCTGCAGCTAAAATCTCTTCTCCAAAAATGTTCATTTTGGGGATATGGCTCCAACAAATGAATTCTGTGGGGATATAATTCCATCCATATCAAGCAATCATTTTTTAAATTCTGGAAAGAAAGTTAGTTGGTCAAAAGAAAACAAAGCACCCTCCTTATCCTTCTTACACTGCCAAAACTTCCTGAAGGTAGAACTGATTGCCTGTTGCCTCTCACTGAGTAACTTGTCTCAAGGTACAGCACATCCTAGGAAGCTGAGAACACCTCCATTCTGCTCCCCTTCCAAGCACCATACTTGGGAAAATCTTCGTCATTCCTATGTCTTGAGTTTAAGAAATAATTTTCCCTGTTCTAGTTTGGAGGTTCCAGGGCAGTTACTCAATCCAATACAAGGATGGGGACACTCCTTTGAACATGACTGCCATTGAGAAATAACCAGTTCTCATCTGTGGTACATTCTGAAATACAGGTTTCTCTGAAGAAAATTAAAATTTTTGAGACTTGCTAATAAGTGCTCTGCTTGGTTGTTTCTCTGGGACTCTGTATGTTCAGTTATTGTATTCCAGGTGTCACTTACACATCATGAGATAAAATTCCTGCTTCAAGTAATAGGATAAATATAACTTCTCAGGGTTCTTTTGTGTTTTGCTTCAACATATAAAGATCTTCAAAGTGATCTTCCTCATCTTTACATCAATGCATGTCTATCTAAAGAGCAATGAGTTTTTTACTCTATCAAAGGAATATTATTATAGGATAAACCACCTCCTCTAAAAACCACAGAGACAGACACATCCAGAGTCACAAGGGAGACCTTCTTAACTGGAACAGAAACTTCCGGGGGCTCAAGCAGTTGGTGACACTTACGGGTAATTACTATGAATGTTTGGTTGGCAACTATAAACTGAGTAAGGATGAGAGCTCCTGGCATCCTCACACCCCACAGTTTAGTGACTTTCCTTCTAACATCCTTCATGTTTTCATCATGACACTGCAAATATATACCCTAATGGCTTTAAAATATCCAGGACTAATCACAATGCACTCAGAGGCTTCTCCAGACACACTACCAGTGGAAGGATTTTTTATATAATTAAGCTATGGGGGGAAATTATTTCCCATTGCAGACCTCTTCCTCCAGCCTCCCTTTATCATGCAAATAAATAAAATTAGTCAATAGAGGTTAAAATTCAAGAAAATAGTTTTGAGAGACTTCAGCCAAGAAAGTGGGTAGATAAAAAGTTTAAATTAATCTGTACATATGGAGACAATTTTAAAGGGCACAGTTCAGAAGAAGAAGGCCAATACCCGACTAGAATTCAATTGTGAAAACATATTATTATCCTGTGTGACACTCATTACCTTCGCATCAATGTAACTTATCTAGATTAAAGATAAATACATGGCAATGCATAGATGCTATCTGAGGAGAATAACTTAGAGAAACTCAAAGAAAAAAGAAGAGAAAAAAATCCAGGAACATAGAGCTCTTCAAAGCCTCTGACAATAACTTTCAGACCCAAATATCCTTTACGTCTGATTTATTTCTTTTTTTTTTTTTTTTTTTTTT
>NW_007232740.1:0-26905 GCF_000164805.1 Carlito syrichta | reverse complement strand
TTTTTTTTTGAGTTGGAGTCTCACTCTGTCACCCAGACTGGAGTGCAGTGGCCACTCCTGGCCACTGCAGCCTCCACCTGCTGGCCTCCGGCGATCCTTCCGCCTCAGCCTTCTAAGTAGCCGAAATTACAGGCACGCACTACCACGCCCGGCTGATTTTTTGATTTATTGTAGACATGAGGTCTTGCTGCCCAGGCGGGTCTCAAACACATGGGCTCAGGCAGTCCACTCACCTCAGCCTCCCAAAGGTGCGGGATTACAGGCTGAATCACCGAGCCCGGCTCTCTGATTCATTTCTTAGGAAGCATATGCAGGGTTCCCAGGTAAGAACAGGTGAATCCAATATGCATGCACTTCCCAAGACTCCATTTCGGTCCTTTATGCTTTAGGTCTGTTTTTAGGGGGAAAAATCGCATATCTACATCTAATGTCTATTTGGTGGGCACCTGCAATGTTCTAGATACTAGATAGAAGGAACATTAGGAATATTAGGGAATTATTACATGAAAAATTTTTCACAATGAGAGAATGAGTGTGTTTGTGAATATGTTTGACTATGTATTAATTTTATTTTTGTTTGTGGGTTTTGAGCCCTGGGGCTCTGTCATTAAGATACTGTCTGATGGGAACCTTTAACATTGTTTCTCAAGAAGATAAAGAAATTCACCCAAATTTTTCAAAAGCTTCTAGACTCATCATGTGTTACCTGTACCAGTGCATCTGACTGCACCTGAAGAGGAATAGTCAACTGATTTCAAAAATACCTTCTTGGGGTTGCCATTCACAGAGTTATCTGGCTTTAATAAGGGAATTCACAATTTTAGAAGATGTTGTAAGATGCACATGGCGTCATTGAAGGTGCATTGTGAATGTGGGCACATCTTTTCTTATGGACAAGAGAGAGGATAATGCTTTGTAAGCCTAGACAGGGCCATCCCTGCAGTGTGAGGCCTGGGCAGCAGGTGGCACTCAGGACCCATCCAGCACGGGCTCCAGCTCTGAAGCAGGTGCACAGAAGATTGGAGGTGGGGAGTTCTTTATCAAGGTCTGATCTTTTTTATTCCAAAACAAAATATTATTAAATGTTTATATAGGAACTTAGCAAGGACTAGTTATGTGACTTTAAGCATTGTACTTTACTTGGAGCATATATTAAACCCAACATGACAATGAGAATCATATTTCAAAGAAGACAATTTTAGTGCTTTCACATATATTAACAGGTAAAATGAGAACATGAATAGTTAAATTAAAATGTGTGCAATTATCAAGAGAAACATTTTTTTAGAAAATAGATTTGTAGAAGAAAAAGCCCAGGAAAGTTTTGTGTCTGTGTACCATTGGAACACGAAGCTACTCTGAGGCATTTTGCTGTGGACATTTGTTCCTTGGTAGAGAAGTTATGGCTTCCAGAAATTCTGGTCATAAGAGTAGACACAGATCATTAAACATGAATTAGGGCTTGAAGCTCACACCAGAGTTACCAGGTCCATGTGTTGTCTACTTTCTCTATCTTATGCTGTACTGAGTTTTGAGCTATAAATTGTTAACTAATATGCAAATATCTCAGGTCTGGTTTTAGGGGAAAAAATCACATATCCAGGCCTAGTGTCTATTTGGTGGGCACCTGCAATGTTCTTGATACTAAATAGAACAAGCATTAGGAACATTAGGGAATTATTACATGAAAATATTTTCACAGTGAGAGAATGGGTGAGTGTGTTTGAGAATATGTTTGGATATGTATTTATGTTACAGGTAAATACAGATATGTCTGTGCCTTGAGATAATCACCCACCAACCATATTCCTCCCCTAGAGAAGCCCCTGAACCACAGCTTGTCACAATGGTCTAGAACTGGAGGATCCTCTTATTGGTTTAAGCAGCTATACGTAGTGGCTTCCACATCCCAGGGTTGGAGAAGAGTCCAGTGTCAGACAAAGAGAATTTCAATCACCTCGAATCGTCTCCACAAATGTGCACTCCCAAGTGGATCTGGTCCAGTCTGTGACTGAGATAAGGAAGTCAGGAGGCTCAGTGAAATTCTCCTGCAAGCTTCCCAATACACCTTCATCAGCTCCTACATAAGCTGGGTGTGAAAAGCCCCTGTACGACGGCTTGAGGGGATGGGAGATACCAACACTAATACTGATGGAACCGGTTACGCATAGAAAATCCAATTCATAGTCACTATGACCAGTGATTTGTCCACGAGCACCGCCTACATGGAAGTGAGCACTCTGAGCCCTGAGGACATGGCCATCTATTACCACATCCTGCGAGTATCAGAAATTTTGAAGCAGCAGGAAGCTGGGCTGGAACTGAGGTAGATGATGAGAATAATGGAATTGACGGTTGTTTGGAAAATGATGCTGAACACGAATGCATGCGTGGGGATAGCAGGTTCAAAAAGCTTTAACTCCAAGGTGGTTCTTCAGGCATACAAGGATCTGAGGTGGAGCCAAAAGTACACTAGAGGTAGCCACATGATTGCGGTGTCCTTAACCTGACCCCACAGCCACCAATTCCTCTGTCAGCCTTAACCAAAGATGTGTGGGCCTTATTTTCCTTATGAGTTTTGGGATTCACATGAGGATTTACTACATAAATAAGTTGCATGCAGAAAAAATTTTGAAAATTCAACACATGCTGGGAACAGTCACACACTCTCAAGGTTCTAAAGCAACTTTGGAGGTTAGAGTTCTAATGTAACATTCATCACAAGAATTCATACTGGTCAAATGACATTGGATTCAATCAGAATTTGGGAGTCTCTGCATGGATGGCTGCACAAAAATACTACTTTGTGTTTGTGAGTACAAGTGGATGAATGAATGTCCAGCTGAATTAATGTCCAACTGAGTGTTTGTGTGTACAAGTGGATGAATGAATGTCCATCATGAGATCAAGCTCCTGGGACTTTCCATCCTGCAGAAATGGTTAAAATTGACCACTGTTCCAAATTCAGCACCTGTTATATGCAGACGGATCCACCATGCATGGGGTGTCTCTCAGGAAAAGGCAGAAGAGGTTAGCTGGCACCTGGCGCACACCACCACCTGGGGCAACAGGAAAAACATAGGGATGCAATCTCGGGCTGAGCCCCACTGGAGGTGAAAACATGGACTGCCATCATTTTCTATTTCCTAAGACTGGGCAAAGATCTGCCATATCTCGCCCAATTCTAAGCAGCCTCCATCCTGAGAAACTTGCATCCTTAGACTGAGGGGTGATATGTGCACCCCGCTGAAATCAACCAACATTTTCCCAGAGAGGATACCCCAAGTGCACGATAGCAGAGAGACAAATGTCCCACACCCACACTGGATCAAACACAGACTCATGTATTCAGAGGAGAAGACCTAGTGGCAGAAATTTTGGAGATTTTCCCAGAAAGATCAGTTTGAGCACCTTGAACCCTGGCAGTGAGGGCTGTGGAGGGAACACAGGGAGGTCGCCTGGGGCAGACTTCCAGAAAGAAGTGAAAAGCCAACTTGAGCTTGGACACGGAAACCATTACAGAACAACACAAGTGCATTTTAAGATGAGGCACTGATCCCTGCATTGTGTTGAGGCTGCTCTTTATGACCTCAGAGAACATTGTCCCCAGTTCACAAATACAGAACCCTAGTCGATCCACCTTCCACTGTGAGCCAAGGGCTAGGCAACAGATACAGTGGAACTTATCAAGAAGGAGGATGGTGGCAGTATTGGGTTGTTTGCTTGATTATCTCATTTTGTTTCTTTCTTTGTTGGTTGGATTTCTCTTTTCTTTCCTTCTATTTCTCTTTCTTTGTTCTTTATCTTTTATGTGAATATGAGGGTGTGTTTCTTTCTGTTTTATTTTTCTATTTATAATTATTTCTCCTCTTTTCCTTTATTCTATCTTTTTCTCTTATACCCTGTCTTGGATTCAGGGGCTAGGCAAGCAAACCTACTATAAAGTCATGTTTTGCAGAGATGAAGAGTGAGTCCCAAGTGGTCCATTAAGCAGATAGAAAACATTATCACTTGTCAACATGTTCTGAAAATTTGCAGATCCCCATCTGCTAGTAGTGCTCAAAATTGCAAGCACAACACCACACCCTCAGCCCTACTTCATAATTGAAAAAACCCAAAGCCAAGGCCAGCTCAAGGAAGAACAAATAGTGAGCAAACATTAAATGTGACTGCTTATCCATTTTACAATGAGCAATGGAATTAAAGAGAATGATAGAAGAAATGCTACAAATGAAGAAATACCAATTAAGATCTGCTACCCATCAGAACCCCAGTAAAGCATCAATGCTAAAAAGAACAGCTACTGGGGCACAAACAATGGCTACCTCTGAGAAAGTCATTGCCAAGAAGGTACTTATGGAGACCAGAGAATCATTGGATAGAGTAAATAAAAATCAATAAATACAGGTCTAAAACTAAATAAAATTGCAGCAGAGCTACACAAACTCAAGAAATATTGGACCTGCCAGGCTGGGTGGCTCAGCCTGTAATCCCACACTTTGGGAGGCCGAGGTGAGTGGATTGCCTGAGCTTGTGGGTTCGAGACCCACCTGAGCAACTTGGAGAGACCTCATCTCTACAATAAATCAAAATTAGCCGTGCCTGGTAGCGCACACCTGTAGTTCCAGCTACTTGGAAGGCTAACCAGAAGGATCACTGGAGCCCAGCAGGTAGAGGCTGTGGTGGCTGGGAGCGGACACTGCACACCAGTCTGTGTGACAGAGTGAGACTTCAACTCAAAAAAAGAGAAATATTGGACCTCGATCTTTAATATTCTCAGAGATAAACAAATTCAAGCAAGAATTTCCTACCAATACAGACTATGCGTCATCAGTGAGGGAGTATTCAAATCCTTCCCAGATATCCAATGCCTAAGAAAACATGCTGCCTTGAGATAAGTTCTACAAGATATGCTTAAAACTACACCAAAACTGGGTAAAGATCATTCAAAGAAAGAGAACTAGAGGTCGATATTCCTCATGAACATAGATGCAAAAATTCTCAACAAGATTCCAAAAAACAATGTCCAAGTACACAACTCAAAAATTTTCCATCATAAGCAAGGAGACTTCTTCCCCAGAATGTAGGACTGGAACAAATCCCGGAAAACCATAAATGTAATTAAATTCATCAACAGATTAAAAACAAGAAACACATAATTATATCATTAGATGATGAAAATGCTTTTGAATAAATTCAGCATCCCTTCTTGATAAAAACCCTTAAACACCTAAGGTTAGATGGAACATACCACAAAAGCATAAGAGCCATCTATGATAAACCAATAGCCAACATATTGCTAAATGACCAGAAATTGGAAGCACTTCTACTGGAAACTGGAACAAAAAAGGACTGCCCACTCTCATCCTTCCTGTTCAACACAGTGTTGGAAATCCTAGCTAAAGCAATCAGAGAAGAGAAGGAAATCAGGCACATCCACATAAGAAAAGCAGCAGTCAAGCTATCTCTCTTTGCTGATGATATGATCTTATACCTAGAAAATGTCAAAAACTTACATTAATAAAGGACTTTGGCAAAGTCACAGGGTATAAAATAAATGTACAAAAGGCAATCACTTTCATATACACCAACAACATACAGGCTGAGAATAAAATAAAAAGTACATACTTAAGTGTAGAGCTGGTCAAGAGTGCAGTGAAAAGACATGGTGAGGTTAACCATCAGGTATTCCTTATTCTCAAACAGTAAGATGTAAGTGCATCACAGTTCAAAGCCTTCAGGAAACAAATAGTAGAAGAGGAGGGCATCAATTTTTAGCAACTAATGCAGCCCAGGGCCACCAAAAGAGTCACCATCAAGCCCCCAATTATATCGTAGGACTTCTACTGAGTGATTTTGTTAACAATCAGCACACAAATAACTTACTTGAACATTACTAATCTCATCTCCTATAAAGATGAAATCCATCTACTTGCCTTTTGTAAAGAAACTGAAAGAGGTGGGCTCGGTGGCTTAGCCTGTAATCACATGCCTTGGGAGGCTGAAGTGAGTGGATTGCCTGAGCATGTGGGTTCGAGACCTACCTGGGCAACTTGGTGAGACCTCATCTCTACAATAAATCAAAAAATTAGCTGGGCATAGTAGTGCGCACCTGCAGTCCCAACTACTTGGAAGGCTGAGGTGGAAGGATCACCGGAGCCCAGCTGGTTGAGACTGCACTCCAATCTGCGACTGCACTCCAATCTGCACTCCAATCTGCACTCCAATCTGGGCGACAGAGTGAGACTCCAACTCAAAAAACAAACAAAAAAGAAACTGAAAGAATGGAATATGATGTATTTTTCTCCTCTGCCCTTTCCTTTAAAATAAGTCTGATATTACTGAGAGAAGACAGTGGAGGTGGGTCTACACAGAACTTCGTGCCTTCTTTTCACTCCAGTCTCATGAACTCCTTCCTTGCCTGTAACACCGTGGATTTGATGGATTAATTTTCAGATTAATTCTATGGAGATTTGGTGGTGACAGTGAAGGTGAGTTTGGATCATTTTCAACTACCGTTGCTGTTCCTCTTTTGCATGGAGAAACATATCAGAGGTAAATGTTTGAGCTTTTATGATGTGTCTCCAGTCCTGGAAAAAAAGGCTTCAATGACAATAGAAATGCCCCAACTACATGTCCTTTGAGAGTTTCAACTCTAACACTATATCACACTCCACTTTAAGGAAAGTAACTCATGTCTCTAATGTAAACATTTACTAGCTCACATGGTATGTAGTGGCCTCTGTCTCAGTTACAGTCTTAATGTGCTCCTGTTTTTCCTCCAAGTCCTTGCCTCTCTTCCCATATTAGAACTTTTGTTTTTTCTATAACCTCAATTATTTAATGTAATGATGTAAATTTGTTAACTTTAAGATTTTTCAAGTTAAATGTTGTGTAGAAAACCACCGAAATATTTTTAGATTTCTACAACTCCAAACATAGTAATAGATTCATTTGAATACTCAGAAGCTGGAAACAAGGTAAATATTGAGAAATTTTTAAATAAATAGTGATATATTTACTCATTTTTATTCTATCTCTTTCGATAATCAATAGATTCTTTCTATGTAGTGATGTGGTTGATTTATTCATAATTATGTTGCTTGAGAAGCCACACAAATAAAACATGTACTATATATCCCACTGTTATAAATTCTGGAAAATAAAATTAATGTAAAGTAAAAATGATAAGAGACTGACTCAGGATATGGTGGGAGTAGGGCATGACTGGGAGGTAGGAATTAAAAGGAGCAAGAGGAAATATTAAGGGTGATTAGCTTATTCATTATAATTGTTAAGATGGAAGCCGGAGTGAGCACTTAGATCAGTACTTATCAAACTGCACTTTAATAATTACATGATGTTTATTATATACCAAAAATGTCTCATTAAAACTATTAAAAATAAACAAATAATCTACTTAAAATAACTTATGGATAAAAAAGAATAATATGAAAATACCTGAGATCCAAAAACTACAACTACAACACCACCTTCTCTTCACATTGTTAAGGTAAGCACAAGAGTGCACAAAAATCATCACAAGTACACATTAAAAAGGGGGGATTCTGCAAAACTCATTAGGCTTATACCACTTGTACTGAGCTTGGTTCAGAGAGCAGATGGGCACAGGGGTGAGGATTACAGGCCCAGGTACCCAGGCTCATCCATAAAAGGTTTGAGCCCTGTGCTTCTGCTTGTAATTTCACACCTGTAAAATGGATTTATCATTGATGCTATATGCCATGCTTTTCCTGCATATGTGAAATGAAAAGAATTGTTTCTAAGTTTACAATAATTATGTGAGTGTATTGTTTTAGCTTTATTGTACTTCAATAAAAGTGTTTGAATTAAATATTTAAAAATAAGTACTGTGTATTTATGGCAGCATGACAAAATCATAAGACATTACATTTTTCATATGGTATCTTTTTCACCAAAAGCACTCAGGAAACTCATCTGCTCTGGGTCCCTCCCTCTCTCAAACATCCCACCTAAAGTTTGTTAATATAGAAGGAGACATGCAAATAGTGCCCTGTCTTTGCTTATGAAAACCAGCCTAGCCTTGACGCTGCAGGTTTTGGAGAGAAGCCTCAGCACTGGGATTCCCAGGTGTTCCCATTTGGTGATCAGGACCGAAAAAGACAACTCACTATGGAGTATTGGCCCTGCTGGCTTTTCCTGGCTGCTGTTTTCAAAGGTGATTCATGGCAAACTAGAGATATTAAGTGTGTGAGTGGATGTGAGTGACAGAAACAGTGAACATATGTGGCAGTTTCTGACCAGGACATTTCTGTAATTGCAGGTGTCCAGTGTAAGGTGCAGTTGGTGGAGTCTGGTGGAGGCTTGGTTCAGCCTGGAGGGTCCCTGAAACTCACGTGTGTTGCCTCTGGGTTCACATTCAGAGACTACCATATGGTCTGGGTTCGCCAGGCTCCAGGAAAGGGACTGGAGTGGGTTGGTGTTGTTAGAAACAAAGCTAATGGTTACAGCACGGAGTATGCTGCATCTGTGAAAGGCAGATTCACAATCTCAACGGACGATTCTAAGAATTCAGTGTATCTGCAAATGAACAGCCTGAAAACTGAGGACACAGCTGTATATTACTGCGCTACAGACACAGTGAGGGAACACCAGTATGAACCCAGACAAAAACCTCCCTTCAGGGGCTGCACAACCACAAGAGATTTCAGGACCTCCAGGCACTAGGTCTCTCAGGAGCAGGTGCAGAAATTTGTTGAGGGCTGGTTACCTGCCAAGTCTTGAACTACCTCTCCATCTGTTCCCGTGGGAATCCGTATAGATTTGCAATTCTGTAGTAACATTTGAAACCTCAAAATATACAATTGTTTTGCATGTTTCTTGATTTTGCAGGACACATTTTCACCTGCACCAAAGTTAGACTGTGGCTTTAGACGAGAGTACACCTTTTCATGGTAGCCAG
Source organism: Carlito syrichta (assembly GCF_000164805.1). Taxonomy (NCBI): domain Eukaryota; kingdom Metazoa; phylum Chordata; class Mammalia; order Primates; family Tarsiidae; genus Carlito; species Carlito syrichta. The sequence goes on along the minus strand of NW_007232740.1, from coordinate 17,961 downwards.
GATCAGAGTCCTATGAGAGCCCTAGCAATCTGGATAGTGTTCAAAGAAACTCAAGAATGGATCCTCAGAGATATCTTGACTGAAAAATACTTTAGGCATCAGAATAAAGTACATGGGGAAGCTGGACAATGACCAGAGTTCTTAAAAAACTAACTGGTGTTACATCCATTCTCCTCCTCTTGTAATCCTGTACAAATGACTCAGAATGATCCAGTTTTCCCTTGCTAATCCATTTTCCTTCTTTCTTTCCAGCCCTATTCCTCACACCTCCCTTTTCTCCTTTTTGTTTCTATGAAAAAGGTGATGTGTTTCTGTCATCTAAATACCAGAACTGAGAGTCTTTGCCTTGGAACTCAGGAGTGTCTCAAGCTCTGGTTCCTGCAGCACCTGAGACAGTTTATGGGACTTTCTCACTTACCATTTCCAGTCTCTCCTTCTGTCATTCATGCATGAACTGATTTGTGGAATTCAAGTGAACATTAGTCACTGAGGTAATAAGAGTATCTTCTTTAATGTGGAGTATTAATATAGAACTAACGCCATGTTTCTCACACCGTCATGACCCAGCCATCTTTACCCTTGACTTTGGGACTAGCTGAGGATGGATCCTCCATTTGGCTATGGGTTTCAGGTAACAATGATATGGGGTCTGGTTAGGCATGTTTAGATACATAGGGTCTGCTATCAGGAAGGACAAGTTGAACTTCCTGGGAGGATCTGGAAAGGCCACACAACATGGAGTTTGATCATCTTCCTTCTTTCAGGGGTTGACTAAGACTCATTGAAATTACCTAAGACAATCCTCCTGACTTAGAGAACACTGGTGGCTACCTTTAATAACATTAAATAATCAAGATTAAAGAAACAAATAGGCTAGTTTTATTTGAATAATTGAAATATACCCTTGCCAATTTGACACATAGCAACTGATTACCTCTACGGTTACTTTATATTCTACACTAGAATCTGGCCAGTATGTAATTTTGCTAAAATAATTGGTAGTATTTGTTTTCTTAGAAGTTAACTTTAAAACTGTCCTACGTTTGTGTGCACCTTTTAAGAAATATAATCATTCTTTTGAGAGGAAATGCATGGTGAGTAAAATGAGCTTGAGAAAATTATTAGCATGTGATGCTCCTGAGTGAAGGAGATAGGGAAGGAAGATTGCGTGGAGAAATGTTTGATGTCCAAAAAGGTCCAGAATGTCACTGAATTATCCTCATGTCAACATGTCAACTCAGGGGATCCCATGGCTCACGGCTGTGCTCACCAGAGAGCTCATTTGTCTCCTAAGAGTGGGCCATGGAACGTGGGGCTTCAGCATGAGCCACACCATGGACCTCATAGACCACAGCCAGCACCTGGTCCAGGTGCATTGTGCTCCCATAGGTGAAAGAATAGAGGTCCTGTCTCAGTGCTCACATGCTGGGGGTTTCTATAAAGAACACACAATTTCACTTTATTTTCTTTGAAGACATATTAGGTTAACTTGGAGTTAGTAAAGGATTGTATTATTTAGATTTACTCAAGTTGCATAATTCCTTCATTCTGCACAATTTTGTGGCACAGAGCTGTCTTGCTCATTAGGAATTGTTAAATGGATTGCAAAATGTTAAATGGATTGAGGGCATGCATGTTTTTGCTTTTTTAGTTGTTCCCCTATGTACAGAAATTGTGAGTGTAGTGCACCTGTCCCTTATTCACTCTTGGCTCACCAGATAGAGCAGAAATTTGCTCAACTCAGAGTCTGGGGAAGAAGCTGTCCCTGTTCCCATAAGAGACTACAGGGACCCCAGTAGATTTCTATAGAGTCAAAGTGTTTTCATATGGGGGGAGCATCCAGCTGTCTCATAGCAGTATCAGTTGCTAAGGTGTAATTTTGGCTTCAGAATTACAGAATTAGTTCACTATGGTTCTGTTCCATTATGCAACTCACCATTAACAGAAACGGAGGTTATAATTCAATCTGAATTTTCTTGACATCATTTTCTCATCTTACTCTGTCATCATTTTGATTAGAAAATATGATTTTTCTTTTTGTTTTCCAAATATCACCTAAGAAATTGATGAATTTATTAGGAAACAGGAAATACTGGAACTGTTCGGGAACATATAAAATAACATTCATGTAGAATAATTTTGTGAAAATATACATCAGCAAGGTACAATTCTGGGAACAAAATTTCTGGATCATGTAGTCAAAATAGCATTAGACTTCCCTAAAGTTGCTTCCAGTAGTATTTGTGAAGAAAGGACACTCGACTGACCCTGTCACCTGTTAGGAGGAAACGCTGTGCCCAAGGTGATGTCACATATGTGAGATCCAAGACCCAGCTCTCAGCCCTGGCTGAATTTCCATCCAGGGGCCAGGCCAGCAGTCAGGAACAATACAAAGCACCTCAGAAGTGCAGACCCAAGACCTCCTGTATTTGGCCTCCAGGAGGTCCACCAAGTCACCAGTAGATCCTCAGATCTCACCCAACACAATGACCCACCGAAGAGCAAATGACAGAGTGACCAGCAAGGAAGTTTTTTTTTTCTTTTACTTAACAATATCTAACCCTCAGGTGACCATCAATTACACCGTTTGTAATCTTTGCCCTGATTTACCCAAAACAAAACTAAAATGAACATGAATGATGAATTAACACCTAAGCCTAAGCCTGAGTATTTTCCTGAAATTTCCATCAATATCATCATTATGTAAATATCAACATGCATATGAAGTCATCAAGAATTAAGTTTTTCTTGGGAAATGGGGCAAGACAATACCGAAACTGGTCAGATTGTGAGTCTCTGCACAGGTGAGTATGAATAAAGACTAATCAGCATTTGTGAAAGTGGGAGAGAGAATATCCAACTGCAAGAAGACATGGAATCAAGTGCCCAAAACCCCACTGCAGAAGCAGCCGAAATTTGCCACTGCTTTGAATTTGACACCCACCATGCACAGAAGGACCTTCCCTTCCTGAAGCATCCATCATGAAAATACAGCAGAGATTCGCAGATTTTTGACACTGGAAACCTGGCTCAAACCACCACCTATGGCCATGGCCAATCACAGATAACAGGGACAGCAGAGACGATACAGGCAGGAGATCTGAAGCTGAATCTACCAGAGGATAATATGCTGGTGGTCACCACTTTGAAGCCATTTTATCTGTCCCAAGATCAGCAGGTTTCTTCCTTAGCTCCATCGATTTGGGGAAGCCTACATCCAGTGAGCTCCACAACTCTCTGTGATCACTATAATTTGCCAGAGAGGATACTCTCAGTGCACAATATTGCAGACACAGAACCCCCACCACCACACTGGATCAAGCATTGACACCTGTAGTTGGAGTGGGAGTCTTGGCAGCAGCTGAGTTGACCTGAATACTGGAGTCACCACTCTTCCCCCAGCAGTCTTTGGGGCAAAAGCCTGTAGACTGAGAGTAGAGGGAAGGGGCTGGAGACCAGAACCCACTCCTTACCACTGCCAAAAAAAGGGGAATTTGAATTTCTAAAAAAGGTCAGAAAAGGAAGAAAAATTTTCTATATTTTTTATTTTTATGTTTTACATTTTTCTCCACAAATAGTTTTCTGGAAGAGAGTTCTGATTTGATCTGTCCTTATTTATCCTTCTTTTTATTGCATATGGGTATATTTTGGGGTGAATGCATCTTTGGTTTTTTGTTGTTCTTGTTTATTTGTACTTGTTTTGTTGTTTTCTTTAATTGTTCTTTTGTGTGCCTATCTGTTTCCCTTCTTCAGCTTCTTTCTCTTCCTCTTGTCTCTTCTATCTTCTACTATTCTCCATTATTTTCCTTTTTCTTGACTCATTGTGTTTTCAGGGTCATACATATTCTCTGCATCACATGGACAGAATTAAGATAGTAGAAAGTTGTTTTCAGGGAGTCAACACACCAGTCAGTGAGTACTGGATTCTGCACATAACAACTGAACCACAGCTTGCCTATCAAATCTTAATTAAATATCAAAGATAGTAATCAAAGATAGACCCCCGCTTCCAGTCCAGGTACAAAATTGAACACATCAAGAGGATCTACATATGAAATCATAAGGATTTCATCAAACACAAGTGAAAGCTATCCCCTCATCAGCGAGCAATGTAATTAAGTGGAGGAGAAGGAAAACCATCACAAATAGGGAAGAACCAAAGGAAAAGCACAGGTACCAACTATAATCCTGTGAAGACAGCACCTGGGAATACAAACATCAGAACTCAAACAATGAAGAGCCCTTAGAATGACTGGTCTCAAACCACAAACCCAGAAGTCACGATATTAATAGAGAGAATTAATGAATATGACGATAAATAACAGAAAAGAATGAAGGTGTTTATAACTGAGATGATGGCAATAAATAATAGAGTAAATGAAATAAAGAACAAAGTGACAAGCATGGAATGCAGAATTAACCAAGTGAAAGAAAGAATCACTGACTTTGAGGACCAAAATATGTCTCTAGCAAACACCATTAAAAACATAGAAAATAAGCTTAATAATAAAGAACAAATCTTCTGAGAGAGGTATGATTATATCAAGAGGTCCAATGTATGCAGAATTGACATTCCTGAGGCAAATAGAAAGAAATCTCACTGGAATAAACATTTCATAAAACTGTCCAAGAAAACTTTCTTCATTTCCTCAGTGATGTGACCATTCAAACACAAGAGATTCAAAGAACCCCTGCAAGATATATTATCAAAAGACCAACTCCTAGATACACCAATAATTTACTTTCAAAAAGTAGATATAAAAGAAAAAATCCTAAAGGCAGTGAGAGAGAATGTTCAGACTACCCACCAAGGAAGACCAATTACAATAACATGAGACTTATCTACAGAAATACGACAGGGTTGAAGAGAATGAAGTTCAATTTTCAAATTTCTTAAACATAAACAACGCCAACCAAAAATGTCCTACCCACCTAAGGTAAGTTTCATCAGCAATGGATAATCCTTTCCAGACATTCAATCCCTTAGAAATTATGCCACCTCTAGACCTGTTCTACAAGACATGCTTAAGAAAGTATCAAGCACAAAATAAATTAAAAAAAAAAGAATGACCATGATCTTCCTGAAAATGCAGAAAAATAATTAAAAACAGGCATTTATATTAATCCTAAAATCAAACAAATCAAACAAACAAATGACAACAACAACAACAAACTCTATAAGAAACTCATGACAGGAGCTCAAACTCTCAAACCTCAATAATTAGCCTGAAAGTGAATGAACTTAACACACCACTGTAAAAATGTTGAATGGCAAACTGGATTTTTTAAATTTAATTTTATTTATTTTATTTTGAGTTGGAGTCTCACTCTGTCACCCAGACTGGAGTGCAGTGGCTGCTTCCGGCCACTGCAGCCTCGACCTGCTGGGCTTCAGCGATCCTTCTGCCTCAGCCTTCCAAGTAGCTTGAACTACAGGCTTGCACTACCACGCCCAGCTAATTTTTGATTTATTGTAGAGATGAGGTCTCGCCATGTTGCCCAGGCGGGTCTCAAACCCGCGGGCTCAGGCAATCACTCACCTCAGCCTCCCAAGGCGCCGGTTTACAGGTTGAGTCACCGAGTCCAGCTGGCAAACTGGATTTAAAAAAAAAAAAAACGCTGCAACAATCAATATGCTGTATCTAGAAGACTCATCTCACCAGAATGAAACTTCACAGATTAAAAGTTAGAGGATGAAAAACAAATTTTCAACAGAACAGATCACAAAAGAAAGCAAAAGACGAGATCTTAATATCAGAAAAATATATTTTAAACTATCAAAAATTTAAAAAAAGACTAAGAAGGTCACTACATAATGATACAAGTTTCAATCTATTAACAAGAAATATCTATCCTAAACCTATATGCAACATGCACAGAAGCACCAACTTTTTTTAATTGTTAATTTATTTATTTTAAAATTGTGAGGTACAATTCAGGGTGAGTTATACAAATATTCATTGTGAAGTTACCCTTGTTGATGGGGTGTGGCCCCCTATTCCTCAAGCATATTTCCACTACTGTCAATCGCAATTCTGCTCCCCCACCTCCCCCTGCAGTTTACGCTACTGTCAATCCTTTTCTTATAGTATTACAGTAGTTGTTTAAGTTCCACCAATGAGTGAGAACATGTGATACTCAATTATCTGTTTCTGAGAAAAATGACTCAGTATTATAGACTCTAACTCCATCCATGTTGCTGTGAAGTCTATGATTTTGTCCTTTGTGGCTGCATAATATTTCGTTTTGTATATAAACCACATTTTTTATCCTTTCCTCTTTTGATGGGAAGCATGGTTGGTTCCATGTTCTTGGTATTGTGAACAATGCTGCAATAAAAATTCAAGTGCAGGTATCTCGGTAGGAGAATTGTGGCGTTATAGGGAAGGCCAATTTTAAGAACTTTTAGTAATCACCACACTGATTTCCACACAGGTCGTACTAGTTTACCCCACCACCCACAGTGTAGAAGTGTTTCCTTTTCAGAACATTCTCTACACCATCTGCTATTTTTTGACTTATTGATGATGGCCATTCTGACTGGAGCTAGGTGGTATCCCAGTTTAGTTTTTATTTGCATTTCTTTGATGACTTGTGAGACTGAACATGGTTTCATATTTCTGTTGGCTACTTGTAAGTCTTCTTTTGAGAACTGTCTATTCATATCTTTTGCTCACTTTGTAATATTTTTTTTCTTTTCTTTTGAGTTCCTTGTAGATCCTAGATGTTAGGCCTTTGGCAGACATGGAGTTGGCAAATATTTTTTCTCAGTCTGTGGGCTCTCTCACTGCTTTCTTGATGGTTTCTTTGGCTTTGAAGAAGTGTGTCAGTTTGATGAGGTCCCACTTTTCTACGTTATCTCTTATGACCTGGGCACTTTGGGTTTTGATCAGGAGTTGGTTGCCAATTCCAACTTCTATAAGAGTGTCTCCTGCATTTTCTTAGGTTCTTTTACTTTGAGATGTTACGTTAAAGTCTATGATCCATTTAGATTTAATTTCTGTGTATGTAGATAGGTAAGAGACCTGTTTCAGTCTTCTTCATGTGGTCAGCCAGTTTCCCCAGCCTTATTTACTGAATAGGTACTCCTCTCCCCCGTGGTTGGTATTGTAGGCTTTGTCAAAGATGAGTTGGTTGAGAAACTGAAGTTTTACTTCTGGAATCTCAATTATATTTCATTGGTCTATAAGCTTGTTCTTGTACCAATACCAGGCTTTTTTATTATTATTATAGCTTTATAATTCAGTGTAAAGATAGGGAGTGTGATACCTCCTGCTTTTTTTCCTGTGGATTCCTTTGACTGTTCTTGGTCATTTATGTTTCCATGTGAATTCCTGTATTGTTTCTAGGCCTTAGAGGATTGTTTCTGGTAATTTGAAGGGTATTGTGTTAAAACTGTAGACTGCCTTAGGTAGAGTGGACATCTTAGCAGTGTTGATTCTTCCAATCCATGAGCATGGAATGTTGTTCCATTTTTTTGTGTCATATTTAATTTCTTTGAGCATTTTTTGTAGTTTTCTTTGTAAAGGTCTTCCCCATCTCTGGTAAGGAACATGCCATAGTGTTTCATTTTTTGTGGCTATTGTGAATGGTATTGTGCTTTTTATTTTGGTTTCTGTTTGTTTATTATTGGTATATAAAAATGTGATTGTCTTTTGGACATGTACTTTATACCCTGAGACTGACAAAGTCCTTTATCAGGGCAAAGAGGTTTTTGACAGATTCTCTTGGGCTTTCAAGTTATAGAATCATGTCATCTGCAAAGAGAGATAAATTGACTTCTTCTTTTCCTATCTGGTTAGACCTGATTGACTTCTCTTCTCTGACTGTTCCAGCTAAGATTTCCAGAACTATGATGAATATGAGGGGTGAGAGTGGGAATACTTGTCTTGTTACAGTTTTCAGGGGAAAAGGTTCCAATTTCTATCTGTTTAGTGTTAAGCTGACTGTGGGTTTCTCATAGATGGCTCTTTCTATTTTGAGGTATGTTCCATCTATCCCTGGATGTTCAAGGGTTTTATCAGAAAGGGTACTGGATTTTATAAAAATATTTTTCTGCATCTAATGATATAGTCATGGGGTTTTAGTTTTTATGCCTATTCATGTATTTAATTATATTTATGGTCTTACAAATCTTGAACCAGACTTGCATCCTGGGGAGGTCATGGTTGTCATGGTTGATTTGGGGTATGTGTTGCTGAGTCTGATTTGCTAGAATCTTGTTGAGTATTTTAGCATTTATATTCATCAAGGATATTGGACTGTAGTTCTCTTTCTTTGTTGGATCTTTACCTAGCTTGGGTATCAATGTCATAATAGCTTTATAACAAGATTGTGGGAGAGTACCATCATTCTCAATCACCTGGAATACTTTCTATAGGGTTGGTATCAGTTCCTCCTTCTATGTCTTGCAGAATTCTGCTGGAAAGCCCAGGGCTTTTTTTGTAAGTGGTTTTCTTATGACATAGTCAATTTCGTGGATTGTTATTGGTCTATTTCGGGTCTTAATTTCTCCTTGCTTCATCCTAGGGAGGTTGTGCAATATCAGAAAGTCTTCCAATTCCTTTCGTTTTTTTAATTTTTTTCCATACAAATGTACATATTAGTCTGCAATAATCTTTTGTATTTCTGCAGGGTCAGATGGGACTTGTTTGTTTCTCATTATTTTTATTTGCTTCTCTCTCTCTCTCTCTCTCTCTTGGTCTGTCTAGCTAGGGAACCATCTATCTTATTCATCCTTTCAAAGAACCGGTTTTTTGTTTCATTGTTTTTTGTTTTGTTTCTGTATTATCTTTTTGTCTTCTATGTCCCAGATTTGGGCTTTTATTTTGGTGATCTGGATTTTTTGGCTGAAATTAGGTCTTTGATGGTCTTACTTTTCCTACTTCTTTAGGTGGCTTGTTAGGCTGTTGACTTGTGATCTTTCCAGTTTCTTCATGTTAGTTTGTGAAGATATGAATTATCATTTTGCTACAGCTTTCATGGCATTTCAGAAATGTTAGTAAGATGTTTCTTCATTTTAATTTGCTTCCAGGCATCTTTTAATCTGTTCTGATTTCCATGTTGACCAAGGAGTTGCTTAGCATCAGGCTGTTTAGTGTCCATTTCTATGTGTGTTTTGGAAGAAATTTATTGATGCTGATATTTACTTTTATTCCACTCTGATCTGAGAAGGTGCATGATAAAATCTCAGTCTTATGAAAATTGTTTATGCCTGATTTATGCCTAAGGTGATCTTGCAGTATGTTCCATGTGGTGATGTGCAGAATGGATATTCTATGGTTGTTGGGTGGAATGCTCTATAGGTGTCAATTAAGTCAATTTTGTCATGAGTCACATTGAGGTTCTGGATCTCCTTGCTGATTTTTTGTCCTGATGATCTATCTAGGATTGTGATTGGGGAATTAATGTCCCCAGCTATGATAGTATTAGAGTCAATATCTTTTATTTATTTGCCTAGAAGCTGCTATATGAAAGTTGGTGCAACTATGTTGGGTGCATATGTATTTAGCATATATATTTCTTCTTGATGGATTGAACCTTTTGTCATTATGTAGTGACCTTCTATATCTTTGTTAATTTTTCATAGCTTAAAGGGTATTTTGTCTTATATTAAGATTGCAACTCCTACTTTCTTTTGTGTTCCATTCAAGTGAAATTTTGATTCCCAAGCTCTTACTTTGAGTCTGTGAGAGTGCTTTCGGGTGATATGAGTCTCTTGTAGAAAATATATTTTTGCCTCATGATATTTTATCCATTTTACTATTCTATGTCTTTTCTTTTTTTTTTTTTTGAGTTGGAGTGAAGGGGTTCAGCCCCTTGCCAGGTCGTGAGATTTTCTAAAGGAGAGATGGATAGGCAAAGGATGAAAATATTATATTCGGACACCTGCTTCCTGAACAGATGACATTTTAATGTTAGTTAACACAGCTTTTATACCATTCATAAAGGGGCAAGACAAAAGAATTCCTTCATGTACATAAGCTTTAAAAGTTACCACCATCTAGCATTCTTGAAGTGACAAACAAGTCAAGAACACTATCTACTTTTAGTTAATGAGTCTTTATCATAAAGTCAAAAACGATAGTTTTAGTTCAAAGTCCCGAATTACAGTCCTTGAAATGTCTCAAGAAAGTTTCCAGGTGCAAAGTTCTCCATGCAGCAGTAGTTGTACTTCTGGGGTTTCTATGACCTTCAGAGCTTTATAATCGCCTTTCTTGTCCAGGTGTCTTCGTTATTTTTCTCTTATCCTGCAGTGTTTATTTCTAAAGAGAACTCATAAGAAGCTTTTAGTAATGTTTCCCAGGCCCCCAAGGTTGCTTTGTGTATTTAATTAATTATCATAAAAGTATCTAATTAGTATATTATAAATTCAGTGAAAACCCACTCTATAAATGTTTACTAAAATTTAACTATAGAATTAAGTAAAAGCCTTAATGATTAATCTTTATCCTAAGTCTGTGAAGACAGTGTTATGTCACCTACATAACTCCTAGATAAGTGTTAGAACTTACGATGAGTTCATAATGAACTTACTATTAACTTGTGCTTCTAAAAAACCTTATGTCTAAACACTAAACTACATAATTATAAATCAAATAAGGAGTGAATATACTTATATCATTTTTTACTCAAGCAATATCTAGTAACTTATAACCAAGTGAAAGAAAGCATTCTTGATGTGCTTCACAGTTTAACCCTTGCATATGTTAGAAAAGGCCAAGCGACATAGTGGAAAAATGAGAAAATGAACCATGACATTCTCAGGTTAGGTGTGAATACTTTGCATAAACATGCCATTTTCTTCTTCCACGATGGCACAGAATTTCTTCAACTGTACCAAACAGCAAAGGTGGAAGACAAGAGCCTCAGCTTCCTGGGATTACCCTGCCAGGCCAGATGTCTTCGGCTCACCAGGACCCTGTCAAACAGGTGGACCTCCAAGGCTGGCTCACAACATCGGAGTCTCACTCCATCGCCCAGACTGGAGTGCAGTGGCTGCTCCCAGCCACCGTGGCCTCAGCCTGCTGGGCTCTGGCGATCCTTCAACCTCAGCCATCCGAGTACCTGAAAGTACTGGCACACACTACCTCGCCCAGCTTATGTTTGATTTATTGTAGAGATGAGGTCTCTCCAAGTTGCCCAGGCAGGTCTCAAACTCCCAGACTCAGGCAATCAACTCACCTCAGCCTCCCAAAGAGCTGGGATTACAGGCTTAGCCACCGAGCCTGGCTCTATGTCTTTTCAATGATGCATTTAGTCCATTTATATTCAGGCTAATTATTGAAATATGAGAGTTGCCGGACTTGGTGGCTCAGCCTGTAATTCTGCACCTTTGGGAGGCTGAGGTGAGTGGATTGCCTGAGCCTGCAGGTTTGAGAACCACCTGGGCAGCGAGATCTCATCTCTACAATAAATTAAAAAATCAGTTGGGCGTGGTAGTGCATGCCTGTAATTCCGGCTACTTGGAAGGTTGAAGCGGAAGGATAGCCAGAACCCAGCAGGTCGAGGATGCGGTGGCCGGGTGCACTGCACTCCAGTCTGGGTGACAGAGTGAGACTCCAACTCAAAAAAAATAAAAATAAAAATGTGAGAGTTTTTCCCTGTCATGAAGTTCTTATAGAGTTGTTCTTGTTCCTGTTTGTTACCTTTCTTTTGATTTTTTTATTGATTCATATGTCTTTTCAATTGTTTTCCTGTACTCTTGTGAAGAACATTGTTGCTCTTCTTTTTCTTTTCTTCTGTGTTTAATAATTTCTTAAGTGTTTCTTGTAGAGGAGGTTTAGAGGCAGCATAAGTTCTTAGGAATTGGAAGTCTGGGAAAAGCATTAATTCTCCCTCACCTGATGAAACATAGCTTAGCTGGGTAGGTTATTCTTGTTTGAATTTTTTTATCTTTGAGAACTTTGAAAATTGGCCTCGAAGCTTTCCTAGCCTGAAGTATTTCTATAGACAAACTGCTACTATTTTAATTGTTCTTCCCTGGTATGTGGTCTGAGCTTTTTTCTTGCTGTCCTTAGGCTTTTTCTTTTATACTTATTTGTTTAGGCAAATTATTATGTTTCTGGGAGTTGATCTTATTATTTATTGTCTTTCAGGAGTTCTCTGAATCTCTTGTATTTGAATTTTTGCATCACTGTTGAGATGAGGGATGTTTTCTTGAAAATTTCATGGAGTATTTGTTCCACCATGGTCTCTGTCTCTCTTTCTGCCTCAGGAAGTCCAATTATTCTTGGTTTCAGTCTCTTGAAAAATCAATCCTCTATTGAAGATTTTGTTTTGTCTTTTTAAGCTTCTTTTCAATGTTTTTGACAGTTTGGGTAGTTCCTTATTTTGTTCCTCAAGCTCTGCGATTCTTTCTTCTGTTTGACTAATTCTGCTTTTCATGCATTTTAGTTTGATATTCATTTCAATTAAAGTATATTTTACTGTTGTTTTCTCAGTTATCAACTCCTTTTATTTCCTCTTGACTATCCTCAATTCTTTTTATCCTCTCTATTAACGTATTGATGTCTGGGTTTGTATCATGTGACCAGTCATTGTGGGCACTCTTCATTGTTTGTGCTCTGAAGTCTGTTTTCTCAGTTTCTTACCAGCTAGGGGTTTGTGGAAAACCTATATTATTCTTTTGGTTTTTCTTCGCTTGTATAGATTTTATTCCCCACTTTTCCCTTTATTTCTTCTTTCCCCCTTTCCATATTTATGCTGTTTGGGGATGATGGGTTTGCGTTTACTTCTGTTTGCTCTATCTCCTACTCTTCCATATGTGTGTCCTCCAATTTTGCTCAGTTCTGAAGCTGGACTGTGGGCTAGGGACTGTACTTTTTTGATGTTTTGAAATTAAATTTAGGAGAGGTGTAATTCAAAATCTATCTGTAGACCCCATAATCCACCAACAGTGGTATGGGTATTCTGGAACCCATGACCCAATGCCTTGCAATCTGTCCATGGAATGGTGGTATATGTTTCCTTACTGAAACAAAAAATGAGGAAAGAAAAAAGGAAAAGAATGAAAAAGGTTAAGGGAACAGAAGGTGGAGATAGAGAAGAGTAAGAGGGAAAACAGAAGAGTGTACCAACTAACAAATTAAACGAAACACAAAGAAAGAAAAGAGTAAAAAAATTCAGACAACTGTGCAAACACACATGTCAACCAACCTTTCTAATGATGTACTAGTCCCCTACACAAAGAGGAAGTCGAAAGAAAAAAATCAATAAAATAACAGAAACAGAGCAAATATGAAAATGTTATCAATAACAGTAATAAGAAAGAGAAAAGAGTACAAAAATAAGTAAAACAGACTGAGAATAAAAATAAAGAATAAACCAGGTTTACTCTGTGATAGCTCTTGCAAGTCCAAGATTATTTAAGTTCTGAAATGTAGCTCTTATTGCAGGCTGGTAATGTTGCTAACAGCTAGGTTACATGCCCCATGCCTGCTGCAGAATGAGGGTGCACCAGATTTGGATTCAGGCAACTTAATGCCTGTCAAGTCAGTCACTCACATCTGACCAGTCTGTGTCGGATCTAGTATGAGGAAGGGGCTTATGTCTCTCCTAGTTTGACAAGATTACCTTAGGTCCCAAGGTGGAGACTGGGTGGAGCTGGGTGGTTTCAGGTGGGGCAATGCAGGTCTCTGCCTGCTCTTGGTCCTCCAGCTGTTCTCTGGTTTTGCTGTAGAGCTCCAACTGATCTTTGGTCTCACCATGGCTGGGGGCCAAACCAGGGGAGGTGGAGAGGGAGACAGTCAAGCACGGCAGTTCAGCATTGGCATGGGGTGGCTTGGGGAGTGGTGGGGCAGCCTAGTTAGTGAGGTAACCTGGAGCTCTGCCTGGCAGGGAGCTGAGGTCCACTCTAGGTGGGATGACTGCCACAGTGGTGGTGGTGACAGCCACCAAACGGTGCATGGAATCAAGGAGTCAGCTGGCAGTGGCAGCAACAGTCACCCAGGGGAAAGCAAGAATCTTTATGGACACTTGCTTTCACAGGCATTCTCTCTGTCCAACCTTTCCAATTGCTATATTACTCTAAGTACCCAAGCACCAAGTTTTATTTATTTATTTATTTATTTATTTATTTATTTATTTATTTGAATTGTAGTCTCACTCTGTCGCCCAGACTGGAGTGCAGTGGCCAATCCTGGCCACCACGCCTTGACCTGATGTACTCTGGCGATCCTTCCACCTCAGCCTTCCAAGTAGCTGGAACTACAGGTGCGTGATACCATGCCCAGCTAATTTTTTGACTTATTGTAGAGATGAGGACTCGCCAATTTGCGCAGGCGGGTCTCGAACCCACAGGCTCAGGCAATCCACTCACCTCAGCCTTCCAAAAGCATGGGATTACAGGCTGAGCCACCAAGTCTGGCTGTACCAAGTTTTATAAAAGAGCTTCTACGTAAACTAAAGCAGGATACGGACTCTAAGTCTATCAGTTGGGAACTTGAATACCCTACTGTCAAACCTGGATTAATCATCAAGGCAAAAACTCAACAAGGAGATCTGGAAGCCCAATGTGATGCCTGACAAATTGTCTTAATGAATACCTACAGAACACTCCACCTAACAACCAAAATATATGCATTCTATTCATCATCCTATAGAACATATCTCATGATGTGTGGTATATTTTCTCAATAATCAAGCATAAGCAAATTTGATAAGATAGAATTATTGCCATGCGCCCTCTCACACCACAGTATAATGAAAATAAATATCAACACTAACAATGCTCCCCCAAAAACAGCAAAGACACAGAAACTAAACAGCATGATGCTGAACATCTCCTGGTTCAACATGGAAGTTTAAATATTTCTGAAAACCAAGGAAAATAAATACTTATCTTACCAAAACTTTTGGGATGTCATAAAAACAGCATTGAGAGTGAAAATCACTTCTTTACAAACATCCATAAAGTAAATGGAAGGATAACAAGTTAGCAGACTAGCCAAGCACCTAAGGGAGGAGGAAAGACAAGGCCATAAAAACCCTAATTTCATCAGAAGAAACCAGACCACCAAAGTAAAAGTCCAAGTAAAGGTCATAAAAGACAAAAATATCATAGAAAAAACATCAATGAAACTAAAAACTGTTTCTTCGAATGAACAAACAAGATTGACAGACCCGTAGCAATACTGACCAAGGGAAAGAGAATCGAAGTCCAAATAAACAATGAGAAATTTAAAAGATTCAATCACAAAGGATCCCGAAAAAA
This sequence comes from Carlito syrichta, assembly GCF_000164805.1. Classification (NCBI taxonomy): domain Eukaryota; kingdom Metazoa; phylum Chordata; class Mammalia; order Primates; family Tarsiidae; genus Carlito; species Carlito syrichta. The sequence goes on along the minus strand of NW_007232740.1, from coordinate 2,747 downwards.
TGCAAAAGATTATCAGATTACTTATCACATTTGCATAGCAACAAACTCCAAAACCTAAAGGAAATAGAGGACCTTCTGACATCAAACAACTTCCTAAGTTTGAAGCAAGAAGACACTGAGATCCTGAATAGAACAATAACAATCCAGGAAATTAATTTCATCATAAGAAAGCTATCTAAAAGCAAAACTCCTGCACCAGGTGCCATCCCAGAGACGATCTACAAAACATATAAAAATTAACTGATATGAATCCATTGAAAACACTCCAAGCCATCAAGAAAGAACTCTCCACAAATCATTTATTTTTTAATTTTATAATGCCGTATTCAATTTAGGGTTAAGTATACGAACAGTCATTGTGTAGATAAAGTTGGGAAATTCATGTCTGTACAAACATATATGAAGAAAATGGAAAAATTACCAGTTAACAACCTCACAAATCACCTAAATAAACTAGAAAAGCTAGACCACCATAACCAAGATGAATCCAGAACCTCAAATCATTTCATGATGTTAAAACCACACTGATACCCAAACCAGGTAAAGACCCTACTAAGATAGAAAACAACAGGTCACTATCCCTAATGATGATAGATACAAAAATACTCAACAAGATTCTTGCAAATCACATTCAACAACACACCTCGAATAACATACACTGTGACCAAGTAGGCTTCATCCCCAGAATGCAGGGCTGGTTCAGCATGCACAAGACCATAAATATCATTAAATTCTTCAAGAGAAGCAAAAATAGAAATCACATGATTATAACATCAGATGCAAAAAACCTTTTGATAAAATCCAGCAAAATTTAATGATAAAAATCCTTGAATATCTAGACATAAAAGGAGTATACCCCAAAATATAAGAATGACCTATGTTAAACCCACAGTCAACATATTGCTAAAGTGATAGAAACTGAAAGCATTTCCCCTGAAAACTGTAATAAGCCAATGCTGCCCACTTTCACCCTTCCTGTTCAACATAGTGCTGGAAGTCCTAGCTAGAGTAATCAGAGAAGAAAATAAATCAGCAAATCCAAACAGGAAAAGAAGGATTCAAGTTATCACTCTTTGCTAAGAATATGATTCTATAAGTTGAAAATGCAAAAGAAGTTGTTAAATAAATTCTTGCATTGATAAAATTCTTTGTAAAAGTCTCAGGGCACAAAATATACATGTAAAAGACAGAATAATTTTTTTTATTATGGTTTTGTGGGGTACAGTTAAGGGTTAGGTGTACAATTACGTTTCATTCAGGAACCCTGTTGATAAGAGGTGTTTTCCCATCCCCAGACAGATATTTGCTACTGTTAATCCCATCCCCCTCCCCCCCATAGTTTCCCAGTACCGTCAGTCATTTTCTTATAGTATTACATTGGGTGTTCAAGGTCCATTATATGAGTGAGAACATGTGATATTCGGATCTTTGTTTCTGTGAGAGGTCACTCAGTATTATAGACTCTAGTTCCTTCCAGGTTGCTGCGCAATTCATGATTTTGTTCTTTTTTATGGCTGCGTAGTATTCCATCGTGTACATGTACCACATTTTTTTTAATTCACTCCCCTTTTGATGGGCAGCATGGTTGTTTCCAGGTTCTTGCTATTGTGAACAATGCAGCGATAAACATATGTGTGCAGTTATCTTTTTTCATAGAGTGATTTATACACCTAAACACCAGACAGAGAACCAAATAAAAAGCACAGTCCTATTCACAATAGCCACAAGCACAAAAAAACAAAATCCAACATCTTCATAACCAGAGAAGTAAAAGACCTTTACAACAACAACAATAAAACACTGTTCAATGAAATCAAAGATCACACAAACAAATGGAAAAATACCCCATTCTCAAGGATTTGTAGAATCAACATTTTAAAGATGTCCATCCTATGCAAGGCAATCTACAGATATGACATAATAGTCATTAGATTGCTAGCATCATTCTTCTCAGACTTGGACATGACAATACAGAAATTTATTGTAAATGTCAGCAACTGTCAATAGGGAAAACAATGATTGACAAAAAACACAAAGCAGGAGACATCATGCCTCCAGACTTTAAACTTTATTATAAGACTCCAATAATCAAAACACCCTGTTATCAGTACAAAAGCAGGCATATAGACCAATAGAAAACGACAGAGATTCCCGACGCAAAACTTCAATTTCTCAACCATCTTATCTTTGAAAAAGTCTCCACTGACAAGCACTTGAGAGAGGTGAACCTATTCAGTAAATGGTGCTGTGAAAAGTAGCTGGACACATTTAGAATGTTAAAACAAGACCCCTGTCTATCACTATACAAAAAACTCAACACTAAATGGATCAAAGACCATAACGTAAAACCTCAAGCTATAATACCCTTTGAAAATGCAAGAGACACCCCTATTCGGTGGGAACTGGTAGCCAATCCTTATGAAAACCCCAAATATCCATTCCTTAAGACATTAGATAGACAAGGTGGATGTCATCAAACTGAAAAGCGTTTCCAAAGCAAACGAGACCATACAGAGAGCAGAGAGACAGCCCACAGAATAGAAAAATAATTGCCAACTCTATATATGATAAAGACTTAACACCTAGGATCTACAAGGAAATTAAATATGCTGAAAAGGAAACAACAAACAGACTTTTGTAATGGTAGCCAATGATATAAATAGACATTTCTCAAATGAAGTCATATGAGCAGTCAACAGATACAGGAAAAAAATGTTCAGCCTCACTAATCATCAAAGAAATGCAAT
>NW_007232739.1:0-34796 GCF_000164805.1 Carlito syrichta | reverse complement strand
CCAATATTCTCACGATGGCACATATAACCATGCAACAACAATAATGAATGCCACTCATCAAAACACCATCACATGTCAACATGAACACAGGTGAGATACTGATATACCATGCTTATGAAACCTTACCAAGTTGTTTGTACAGTGCCACCAACATAAGCGCATGATGGCAAGTTCACGAACTTAATTGTCAGATTTTGCACACTATGGTTTTATAAAATGTTATCATTGGGAGAAACTGAATCAAGCATACACAGGGTCTATTATTTCTTACAATTGAATGTGACTCTATAATTATCTCAACAAAATTTTTAATTAAAAAAGTAGGCTTAGTAAAGATGAAGCAAAATGGCATAGTTTAGCAAAGCAAATTTTCTGGTACATAATTGATGCTCAACAAATATTATTTTCATTTTCATTCCTTTTCCACCCTTTCTGCTGCTAAACTTACACATACTCCTCCCCATCATACACATAGGCTTTTTTTTTTCCCTCATTCAAAATCATGGGAGCTTGTCAAATAGTCCTTCCATCAGAATACTAAAAAAGCAAAACACAGAATCCTGCATACAGCTATAGCCCCAAGGTTAACAACCTTAGATTGATTGACTTTCATTGTTTCCAGAACTCCTAGTAAATGTTAAATTGGCTTAAAGCAGTATAGACTTTGCAGATCATGTGGGCAGCAAGGTTTTTAACCTAAATAGTCTTGGAGGTCACCAAGGAGCTCATAGCCAATGGAAGAAAAACAGCTATTCAATGAATTAGAGTTATCTCATGTAAATCCTATAAAAAAGCTAAGTAATCTTTGAAAGGATATATACAGGAGAGATTAAAAGAGTGAGCTATGGGTTCATTTGGACCTGGGATTCAGTCCTAAATCTATCTAAAATTATCACAAGTATAACCCAGTCCAAAGTAAATCTGTTTCTACTTATGTAAAATGGGAATAATAATCTACTTCATGGAACTGCTGAGAGGAATAAGTATGTAAAATTGGTAATGCACTGTTATGGACTGAACTGTGTTATCCCAAATTCATATGTTCAAACCCTAACCCCAATATGACTGTATGTGGACATGGGAACTTTACGGAGGTAATTAAAGTTCAATAAGCCATAAAGTCAGTGTCCTAATTTTAAAAAATCTTCATAAAAAAAGGAAGAGACACTAGGAGTGTGCACACACAGAGAAAAGACCATGTGAGGACACAATGAGAAGGTGGCCATTTGTATGCCAGGAACAGGGACCTCACCAGAAACCAACCCTGCTGGCACCTTGATCTTGGACTTTCAGCTTCCAAAACTGTGAGACATAGAGATATAAATTTCTACTGTTTAAGCCATCCAGTCTGTGGTATTTTATTATGGCAGCCCTAGCAGACTAATACATGCACCATCAGACAGAGATATGTGTGCAATACATATGAACTATAATAATTATGTTTATTGTTATAAGTAATATAAGATCCTGTGGCAAAAGGTGTGGTTCCTACATGCTTAGAAGCCTAAGACATCTCTCTTGGTTAGTGTAGTGCTGTGGTCAAAAGGAAAGAGCATAAGGTAAGAATAGATGCAAAGAAAGGCTTAAAGGAGGGAGATGGAGCAAAGTGAAACTGGATGCAGGGTTGTCTAACACATGCTCATGCAAAAGAAGAGATGACCATGGATCAACAGTAAGAGCAGAATGGAAAGACAGTCAGCTGGTGAGGCAGACTGTATGGAAGGAGCCCTTCTGGAAGGGCAGTACTGAGGATGAGTCCTGGGGTCAAAGCCAGTCTAGAGCTTCCTATAGGACAGCTATGAGCAGAAGGACACATACGCAAGCATGAAACAAAATCCCTAGGTAATACTTAGGATCAGTACTTGGAACATCAAGTTTAAATGTCAAGTCTGAATTGCTGGGTCAGGGGAAACATGGGTGATGGGGCAAGGGACAGGAATAGGGAGAAATTGGAGTATCTGCCATAGAAAATTGTGGAGGATGGCACTGAAGTATTTACCGTTTGCTTTCATTTATTACTGCATGCTGTGGAGTAGGTATGACTAGTTGAAAGTTATAAGGTCAGCTAGAGAGGTCCCAAGCCCATGTTTTATAATAAGAATCTGCTAACAGCCAAGGTATCACAGTAGACCTTGAAATGAGCAAAAGGAACCACCAGAAAAACAAGAATTCAATAGGCCCTTCAAACAAATCTGAACAAATTGACCCTGAGCAATTGCTCATCACCCTGGTATCTAGCAGGAACACTTAGAATAAACGAACAGGCCACCAGTCCCACCAGTACTAACTGGGCATTCCATCAGGTAACTCGGTGATGTTTGTTTCTGTGACATAAACAAACCATTTACATTATGAATATAAGAGCTGAATTTTTATTGGTGTTGTTATGCACTTTAAACAACACTCATGCTTGTAAAAATAGTTAACCATGTCTTTGACTCTTGTTTCTGTTGCTAATTGTAGAATTTTATAGCCCCTTTAATGGGCTAAAGAGCATTGCTACCTTCAGAAAAATGCTGAACTCATTCATTTCTCATCACCTCCATCAATGTTTCTCTAGTCTAAGTCATCATCAACTTTTGCTTGGATCACTTCAATACCTTCCCAACTTTCTTTTCTTCCTACAGTTACTTTTCCATACAGCAGCCAAGTAATTCCTTCAAAATATAAATCTAATTACGTCACTCCTCTTCTCAGAACCCTACAGTCTTTCCATAACACTTTTAATGAAATCCAATCACCTATCTCTCCATTACAGTAGATTGGGTTTTCCCTCTGAACTGTAGATTAGAGGACAGGGTTTTATTAAGGAACGTCCTTGGAATCAACATCCATGGAAGGGAGGGAAACAAACAAAAGTGGTCAGAGAGAAAGGTCGAAATGCGATGTAGGCCCAATGATAGTCTTGGCTAACTTCATGGCAGCTCTGAAGCTAGAATGGCTCTTCAGAGTTGTCCTGAGTTAGGCCAAGATGTTAGGCTTTCATACATACACGTTTAGTCATTGGATGTGAGCTGCCCTGGGAAGAACAAGAGCTTGGCTGAGGTGGTTTTAGGCTGCAGGGGCAGTCCCCGAAAGGCCTGGCAGTTGATGGCTGTCTGCCCACAGCACTCCTAAAAGCAGGGACAACAAGTCCTTCATTGAAAGGGAGGTCTTGTCAGCACATCACAATGCCCAATATACTGTCCTACCTCATCCATTGTTCTTCCACTGATTTAATCAGTTCCACATAAACTAGCATCTTGCCTTCCCTCAAGTAAGCCAAATACAATCAGGCCTCAGAGACTTTGCTCTTTTCTCTTCCTGCAGCACCCTTTCTACAGATGCATTCTTGCATCGCTTCTTTATTTTATTCAAGTCTCTTCCAAATGCAGCCACCTCAAAGAAAAGACTTCCCTGACAACTCTGCCAAAAATCACAGCCCCCATCACCCTCTATCTCCCTATCTTACTTTAGTTTTCTTTATAGTGCATATCACTATATAATACCTAGAATATTTCTGCCTCCTTGGTGGCTTATTATTATCTATTTCTCTCACTAGAATATAAGCTCCTTGAGCTCAGGATTTTTTCGGGCTCATTCACTGTTCTAAACTCCAGAGACTAGAGCAATGCACGACAGAAAAAGAGATCTTCCATACATGATTATTGAATGAGTACATGCCAGAATGAACTGCTTGACATTAATTTACCATAACCCTGACATTTGTAAGATCTGATTCTGATTATTTAAATATGATATAATCTCTGTTCTGACACAACAGTTCTCCACCCCACCCCCACCCCCAGCTGGCTACCAGAGTCCCCTCCCTAGAACATACAGCACATTTCCCAGGCCTGTTTCCATAGCCAAAGTCAGCTTTTTAGAGCTTTCTCCTCCACCATGCTTCCTCCTCCAACCCTTCTTTAGTGCTTCTGACATTCACTCCTAAGCCAACTTCCTCTGACTTTGTTATGTGAATATGCTTGAGGCAGGGAGAGAAGAAGCAAAGAGAAGGAAAGAACATGCACTATTAGTGTTAGTATAATGATAACATTAGACCAACAACATTGAAAATCCATCCTTATCGTCTTATTTTTATCTATTTTTAGTCTGAAGACCATACTTAAAATTAGTCTCCATTTTAAGACTGTCTAGTTACAAAAATGGATTTGACTAAATTAAATTCAAAGCAGTTTGAACTCAGTAAAATCTTCTGTTCCTCTTCTATGGCACTTAATTTTAAGTAACTCATGTATTCTTTATCTTGGTCCAGAAAAAAAGTGATATCTACCTTTTTATTGAGTCATATACCCACTGTGCTAATGACTACTGTTCTGATGTTATTTATATGATATCAGTCAGTCAGATAAGTATTAAACATGTACTCTTTTTTTAAGGACCTTGCTATGTTTCTGAGGTTAAAAAGAAAGATAATGCGATTGCTGCTTGCAAGGTCTTTCCAATACCATAGAAGAGACAAGACTAACATATAAAAACAAGAGAATGCAGAATTAGAATTGCCTATGGGTGGAACACAAAATAGTGTTGAATAAATGGACCATAATAGATATTTAATTGATACCTATTATGGACAGGCTAGGGAATAAGTTTAATACATCAGCTAGGCTTCTTAACATGGAAGGCACAGAAATTGCCCTGGCTAATTTAAGCAGAAGGGAATTCATTGAATATCTCTCAGGGGTAGAGAATTACCTAGAAAATCATAAAATCAGGCTTGGAAAACAAGCAGGAAATATATTGTTATAAGAATGAGAACTACGAAGGCTGTGGAGACAGGGTTTCTGCCATCTCCATGAACATTGGCCTTCACTGTTGATTTTGCTACCACCAATCCCCCTGGATTTCCAATTGTTGCTACTGCAAAAAAATTCTATATAGTACCTAATTATTACTATTATTAACTCTTAATCTGTCTAACTAGGTTACCAGCCAGTACCCTAACTGCAAAAGAGGCTGGGAAAACAAGTATCTGGTGTTTCAACTTTTAAACTGGGCATTTTTCTAAATATAGACTGGAGCATCAGGTGCTGGGCATTGAAAATAAAAATAAATCAAAAAATTAACAGATATTCACATATCTAAGAAAGAGTAAATTCTGTCATTGACCCTTAAGAAACTTACAGTTTCAATGATGAAGCAGGCTTCACAAATTTATCAGTGAATCAACATTTTAGCCACTATTATAAGCATTATGTTAAGGGCTGTTCATATTATAAATAAAAGAAACACAGTACTCACCTTAAAGAATTTCCTCTTTCTCAGAGGAGAAAAACAGTATCAAGAATAACAAAATTCAGAGACAGGGCTAATGCAATCAGTATTATTTTTCCATTATTATTTAAGTAGTAGCTGTGAGGCAGCCATATTTTGAACAGAATTTGATATACTGTTCATGTCCAATAAATATTTTTAATAATGAGTGCTTCTGGAGTGATACCATCCAAGAATATTCCAACAGATGGTAAAATATTTTTACACATTTAATTTCTGCCAAAGCAACTCTCTATCTTTATTGTGAGTGGTGGAAAATCAAACAGAAAATTAGAGACAGCTAGACAAAGCATGAGAAATGTCTGGCTTGAGATGTAGAGGAAGTTTATTCATTTGCCATGATTGGATTAACCATGTCTGTTTTTTGGCTCTCACAAGAAAGGAGGAGAGAAAAAAATGCCAGTACACGCAGGGTATACACTGGATTTATCTTTTAGTTGAGTTCACAGAACCACTGGGAAAAAAATAGAAACGATCCAATATTTACAGTAAACCTGTTTCTTGCATGTTAAAGTAATATCAAGGAAATTCTAACACAGTTAAGCTTCCATCAGAAATAAATTTGAGTAATCTCCAATTTACTAAAAAGACAATGGAGACTCAGAGAGTTTTAACTACTTACTAGAGATCAGAAATTCAAACCGAATGTTTCATCAGTCCAGTTCACGTCTTAGTTTTGTTCTTAAAAATATACCCTGTTCAAACACTTCCTAAGGATGCTATGGGGTATGGGAAGACAGGAAATGTTCTCTGCTCTGTAGCTCAAGCTTGAGGACAGTTGAGATTCACAAAATAGTGCAGTTTGTTCTAGTTCTATTCAAGATGGTGCTGAAAGCTTCTCAGCAAGCCAGTATGGTACAGATGAAAATAGAGCCCAGTGCTCTCTCCAGGTTATGTGCCCACTAAATATGGCAGATTAAAGTAGTAACATATGTGTGTGTATGTGCACACACACATGCACATGTGCATGTGAGTATGCATGGATATGTGCCACCATATACCATAGAGAAAAATTTTCAGACATGGTAAGCCTAATACTCTCCTATACAGAAGGAAACACACATCATCTCAACATTGAAAAAAAAAAGTAACCTTCTGCTATGTTGGTCTTGTCATCCCTTTTCTACTTTGAGTTGGCAGTTTCTGTGTACTTTTTGGTACCCATTTGAAAGTGGGAAGTAGGTGAGAGGTTGACTCCTTAATGGCAACCCAGTAAATACATGGTCTTTGAGCTTATGACCTTCTTTTTTCCAAAAGAAAAATTATCCAGCCCACAGACTGGAAAAAATACTTGCCAGCTGTATATCTGACAAAGGCCTGGTATCTAGGATCTACAAGGAACTCAAACATGCCAAAAAGAAGAAGACACATGAGCAGTCAACAGATACATGAAAAAATGCTCAGCCTCACTAATCATCAAATAAATGAAAATCAAAACTACACTGAGATACCACCTAACTTCAGTCAGGATGGCCATCATCTATAACTCACAAAACAATAGATGATGGAGAGAATGCAGGGGAAAGCGAACACTTCTACACTGTTGGTGGGAGTGTAAACTAGTACAACCTCTGTGAAAAACAGTGTAGTGATTCCTAAAAGATCTAAAAATCGACCTCCCATAGGACGCAGCAACGCCCCTTCTGGGAGTATCCCTGGAGGAATCAAATCATTCTATAAAAAAGATTCCTGCACATGCATGTTTATTGCAGCACTATTCACAATAGCAAAAACATGGAAAAACTGTGCTGCCCATCGAAAGTAGACTGGATTAAAAAAACATGGTACATATACATGATGGAATATTATACAGCCATAAAGAAAGACAAAATTATGAACCTCGCAGTAACTTGGATGGATTTAGAGTCTGTAATACTTGGTGATCTATCACAGAAACAAAGGACTGAGTACCACATGTTCTCACTCATAAGTAGACCCTGAACAATTATCATAATACTACAAGAAAGGGATAGGGAGTAGTGGAAAACTGCTGGTGGGGGGCACACTTCATCAATAAGTGTACCTGATCTCAAACCAGGTGAAGCGGGGACCAAAGTGAGGCCCAAACGTTACCTGTACAATGACCATTTGTATACCTGAACCTGAATTGTACCCCACATCTTTAAAATAAAACTTAAAAAGAAAAGTTATCCTCAGTACACTCTAGGATACATGTCTCTTTTTTCATGTAAACTCTCTAAACCTTTATAATTGTCCCCTCTGATTTCTACTTGGAATAACCACACAGAATAAGAATTATATTCCTGGGGAATTTTTGCTCAAAGTCAACAACTTATTTTCTTTTCTTTTTTTTTAACCATATTTTTTATTTTAAAATTGTGGGGTACAGTTAAGGGTTAGGTATACAAATATGCATCGTTCGGGCACCCCTGTTGATAAGGGGTATCCCCCCATCCCCAGACAGATATTGACTACCATTAATCCCACCACCCTTGCCCTCCCTGTCCCCCCCCAACAGCCTATTTTCTATGAGTGTATTGCCTCCTGACTTTTAAACCCACTGTGCAGATCTTTTTCAATCCACTTATTTATCCAAAAATTAGAAATAATAGTCCATGCTCTGCCTACATGTTAGAATTATTATTATTATTTTTAAAAACTGTATTTTATACTGAAAGGCATCATTTAATTTCAGTTGTTACAGAATAGTTGATATATTTCAAAATTGTAGACATTCTGAGTGACTAAAAAGAGGTGGGGACTAGGGAATCTTGCTGCCTATTGGCACAGAAAAGTGAGAGGAAGGCGATGTATATATTTAATTGAAGCCCATTTCTCCAAACTAAGGGGAGACTTATTTCACCATTAGCGCCTCTGAAGTTTCCCATCTTACTGTTTCCTGAACTAAACTCTAAGCCCCTTGAAGGCGGGGGCAGTATGTTAGACTTTTCTTGGCCATCTGTTTGCTAGGTTCTTAACAAACATCAGGTGCCTTGAGAAGAATTCACACAAGTCATTGGAGTGAAAAGAAAGAGCTGTAAGAGCTAGGTCTCGCCATATATAGTTCAGGCCTTTCTCCCTCCCTCTGAATCACATACTTCTATTATGTAAGCTGTGATTACTTTTTGCATTAAGGCTTAAATATACAGTAAGTTAATAGCCATTTAAAGTAATTTTCTTTAAAATAAGAGAATCGAGGGGACTCAATATCTGATGCAGTCTTCATCTGAAAAGAAAGAAATTTAAACCAAGTAATGAACCAACAGAGACTGTTTCAAGCAAGTACCCTGAAGTTACAAATGACCTAGAGGCAGAGCAGTCAACTTTGGTTGATATGACCAACTTTAATCTGTTTGGGAGGGTATCAAAGGGTTCTCAGTGTGCTGTACCTCCCCCACATTCACCACCGAATTCTTAAAGTCTCATTCGTGCTACCATTTTCATCATCTCATATTTCGACAATTTTCTCAGTCCTTTAAAAGTCTCATTGATTTCACTAATGAACAGAGTGCTGAAAATTTGCTCATTTGCAAAACTGTGGTTTCATGGCCAAGCTGCTGCTATCTTTTCCCAGATGACAGTCCCAGAATTGAAAGTGCCCACATACACAGTAGTCCTCATAGGATGGAAATGCATTCATAGATGTGAAATGAAATTGCAAGTTTATGGAGTGTCATTTCATATCTAGGCAGCCACATTGTGCCTGGGTTTTCCGTTCAAACAATTGACAGCATTATTGCTCTGAAAAAGAAAAAGTCAGTTTCATGAATGTTTTGGCTTTTCACAGCAGGCCTTTCTTTTTCCCTAATGGCAAAACACATCCAATGTAGAATTCAAAGAACTGTCATCAGGATTTTGAAATATAAGATTGAGGAATACTCACTCATTCACTAACCGTGTACTTGGAAAGAGTAATAAAACCCGAAGCCCATTGCTTTGACATTTATTTCAGTTATCTATTGTTCTGTAGCAAACCACCATTAACCTTAACTTAAAACAACACATTTCCTTTTCTTACAATCCCGTGGCCTAGGCTGTGCTCAGCTGGGGTTTCTTCTGTTAGTCAACCTTGGGGTCACTAGTGTGGTTAAATGTAGCAGGCAGATTGTCTGGTAGCTGGGTGCAGTCAGGATTCTGGAATGACTGAGCTTCTCTCTCTTGCCTTGGGGTCTCAGAGCCTCCCCTTTTCCAAGTGGCCTCTCCATTTGATCTCTCCATGCAGTGACCTCTCCAGTAGAGTAGTCAGGATTCTTTCATGAATATCTGCAGTTCTCAAGGGTACAAAGCGAAAGATGCCAGGCCTTCTTAAGGGTTGTGCCCAGAATAGCAGTAATTCCATGGTTTTTTTTTTTTTTTTTTTTTTGGTTCAAGCAAACATAGGTCCAGCCTAGAGATAAAAGGGAGAACACACAAAGGCATGAATACCAAGAGGTGTGATTTATTTGGGGCCACGAATGTGCCCAACAAACCTCTCTCTCTCTCTTTTTCTCTCAGAAAATGTAGTTGAATATTTGAGCTCTTTGAGGCAAACTGAGATGGTTTCTAATGGTCATTATATAATGAAAATTAACACCTATGACCTGAAGAAATGGAAGAAAACCTACCCTAAAGATGAGAAATCTTGATTATATGCCTTCTATTGCCATGTATTTATTTACTTATTTATTTATTTTTGAGTCGGAGTCCACTCTGTTGCCCAGGCTGGAGTGCAGTGGCATGCTCACGGCCACCGCAGCCTTGACCTGCTGGGCTTAGGTGATCCTTCCACTTCAGCCTTCCAAGTAGCTGGAACTACAGGCATGTGCCACCACATCTGGCAAATTTTTAGATTTATTGTAGAGACAGGGTCTTGCCAAGTTGCCCAGGCTGGTCTCGAACCCTTGGGCTCAGGCAATCCTCTCACCTCTACCTCCCAAAGTCCTGGAATTATAGGCATGAGCCACCACACCCAGCTATATTGTCATGTTGTATAATCTCTTTGAGTCTCAGAACATTCATCTGAAAAACAGGAATAATCTTGCATGCCCACCTACTTCAAAGAATATTAAGAAAACATCTGTGAAGTCTCATTTCAAAGTGTAAGCCACCATATAAATGCAAATTGCTATTAGAGTGGTTGATAGATTTCATGATTGTCATTTTGTGTTTTGTTTTGAGGCCTCCAATGAATTATGCTTGTAATTTCAGATGAGCAGATGAGCATTCTTACAGCTAACTTTTAGTGATACCAAAATATTAATGGTCCCACAGTTATTATATTTAGTTTCTTTTTTCAGCAACTAATTTGGATGATGCTTTACAATTACAATAGAATATTTGGCTATTGTATTACTCCTGAATTGATTTTACTGATAAACATTGTGTTTCTCGTGATTAATTTTCATGCCCTCTCCCTCATAATATAAGATTAAGATAATTTCCTGCCCAAACTATTAGGGAGACGCTTATTAATAATTTAGTTATTTATAGAGTGCTTGAATGCATTATTTTCTCAATATTCAAACTTGTGCTATTTAACAATTGTCACTAAAAGTAAAAGGGACAACATTTTCTTAGGATCCAAAGTATCAAACCAGATCTTTCTCTGACTTAACACTTCAGCCCTCAGACTCCGCAAAGAGAGAGAAGAAGGGTGCCTAACTTGGGTCCTCCTCATCTGTAGTGTGAACAGCTAGAAAAATATGACCACTGTCACCATCTGCTGTGGGAGACCAGATGAGTGTGGGAGAAAGGATGGTACCTGTGTCCACACTCCCAGTGATAACCAGCTGGGCAGTAGTAGTTCCTGCAGGAATCATGCTAATGCATGCAATCCCATTGAGAGTCACTGCTGGGAACTGCAGGCTGCACCATTTGATGTCTCCTTCTGCTGCCTGTTTCCTTTGTGCCCCCCAATGAGGCTTTAGATCCTGACAAGCACTATGAGTTGCTGATGCCAGTTTTACCAAAGAGGAAATCATTGTCTAGTGTCCTTGAATTTATATTGAATTATGCATGTATTTTAATTACCAGCAGCTAAGAAGTTAAATTTCTAAAAATTATGAAAAAATAAGAAAAAAATAATTGTTTTATTTAATTCTTGGCCTGCCTTCCTTCCTTCCTTCCTTCCTTCCTTCCTTCCTTCCTTCCTTCCTTCCTTCCTTCATTTCTTTCTTCTCCCCTCTCCACCTTTCATTACAGATGGAGGGCAAGTGATAAGAAAGCGGGGGAAGGCTGGGCTTGGTGGCTCAGCCTGTAATCCCAGCACTTTGAGAGGCCGAGGCAAGTGGATTGCCTGAGTCCGCGGGTTTGAGACCAGCCCCGGCAACTTGGTGAGACCTCGTCTCTACAATAAATCAAAAATTAGCTGGGCGTGGTGGCGCACATCTGTAGTTCTGGCTACTTAAAAGACTGAGGCAGAAGGTTGATGCAAGGGTGGCCGTGAGTGTGCCATTGCACTGCAGCCTGGGCGACAGAGTGAGACTCCAGCTCAAAAAAAAAAAAAAGAAAGCAGAAGAAAAGAGAAAATGGAAAAGCACACAATCATATATTATTTTTAAAAAGTCCTTTACTCCTTAAAATCAATATATTGACAATAATCCAAAATATATAAATTAAAGAAACTTGATTTGCTTATAAAACCAAGTTTGCTACACCGAATGTAGAAGTATAGTTTATTAACAATAATAAATGAATACAATGGATGCATTTATAATACATGATCTCATTTCTCATTTAATCCTTACAATGAGATGAGAAAAACAAGAAACAGAGGCTAAGCAATTTCCCCTAGATCTCACAGCCTGCAAGAGGCAGAGCTAAAATTCAAACTCAGTTTAAATCCAAAGCCCATAACAATGAATTTCTGAGATGAGTCCATAGGTCACAAAGAATTCAGTCTCATTATTTTCTTTTTAAAAATAGACAAGCCCTATATTAGACTATAATTCATTAAATTTGATGTATTATATAATTTGTTAAAAATGGAATCCATGGCTGCTAAATACTAAGAAATCTTATACTTTTTAAAGGTTGTTTTTTACTGCACAAATTGTGACACATTTCTTGGTATCTTATGGGGCATCCTAAATATGAACAGAGTGCACACTTTCTGAAAAGGAGCAAAAGAAAACCAACTATAACTTTCAAGACGTTGTCATTAGGAACTGCATCCGTTCAATTATTTTTAGAACATCACCAATTTCTGTTGCTTTGTCTGAAATCTGTGAGTTTACTCAAACAGAGACAAACTTTCCAACTCCTTTTTTCATATGAGTTTGTATCTTGGCTAACTGGAAAACATGTCCAAATCCAGGCACATATCTTCTACATGCTAGAAGAAGTGATCCCATCAAAATTGAATGCCAGAGAAGCAAGAGTAGTCAGATTTTGTCAGACATTTGACTGAGAATGATAGACTGAAAATCTAGTCTGCATGGCTGGACCATACACATTGGATGCTCTGTGCACTTAGTAGATTGGGAGCGGCACAAGGCTTGTCTCACTATTTAACCATGTTGTTCAGCCTGAGAGATCAGAGTTCAAGTCCTGACTTACACAGTGCAAGGCTTTGAACAAGTTAGTTAACTTCCCTAAAGTTGTTACATCTATAATGAAGTTATAAAAATTGTTTTTCTTCAAGAGTTATTCTGAAAAGTCAACAAGATAATATACAGAAAAGGCTTAACCAAGTGTTTGGCATGATTTTTCTTAATTTCTCAAAATTAGATGACTGGATTATTGTAAGATTCTTTTTCTTTTAACCATCTTTTTATTTTAAGAAGATTGTCCTAATAATAAGAAGTAAATTCATCTAAAATCACTGAAAACTTTAAATTTCTAAAATGTGTTGACTTTTTCTTTTAAAGAAGTAAGCAAACGTGTTGCTACCCCTGACGGTTTCCATATTGATTTTTATTATTCTTCCTTGAATTTAAGTTAAAGAGCACTTGGTCTATTTTTGTCAAGCCTTTCTTAGACTTTACACACACACACACACACACACACACACACACACACACACACATATTTAAAATGTATCTTATCTACTGACCCAAATCTAAATTAAATATTATCTCAAGATTTGTTTATTTCAGCAAATTTTTCCCCTAAATCTCTTACTCAAAAAAATTCTAGGTCTCCTGAAATAAATCATTCAATATTAAATTTATCCTTGTCAGCACTTTTGTCCAGATACCTTGAGCATCTGATGTATCCTTAATAGGTACATGAACTACATTTTCTGCATCTCAGCTCAAATAATTAGGTCCACTTCTCATTATTTTTTTTTCAGAGCCCAAGATTATCCAGATAGGTTTTTTAGTAATGTAACTTTAATTTTTATACTTGGCAAAGCTCTCAAATGGTCCAATTTATCCTGTCATTCCCTTTCAATGTGACCTTGTTAAAAGCCATTATTATGTTTCCCTTTCATTTCATTTAGAGGACATTTGTCCACTCTTGGTCTCTAGTTTCATGCATAGACCTAAGGAGACACTTATTCTGTTATGCATATGGCAATTTCAAATCTTCTTCTTGTTAAGAATGGTGAGTAGAAATTGGCTGTAAAGTGGGCAGTATTTTAAGAGCCACATGTACAGGTGGGTTCTTTGTTTTTCAGGTCAGTGATCAAGTCTATACGCACATAAGCTTAACTTGGCCTTGATAACATGCAGTCCCAGAGAAGAACTTGAGAAGTGTGCTACTCCCTGAGACTCCCTAGAGACCCCCAGCTGGAACCAGTTCTCAGACCCTTGCCCAAACCAATAAGTCAAGATGCCCACAGAGCCTACGTCTGGAATGAAAACTCACACTCAGAATTTACTCATCATCTCTTTACCTCAATTTCTTTTCCATACCTGGTGTGAGGCACAAATTACATTTATAGCAGAACACATCTGAGCATATTCCATTATTATAAATTTTCTTATGCCTTTGGGCCATTGCCCTTTGGAGTCTAGGTTCCAGATATTCCTGCCATTTTTATCCCCATCACTCCCTGCCACATCATGTGGTACCTGACAATTTGCAGTATTCCATAATCCTTGGGAGACTATCACAGGACTAAATTAGGCTTATAGTAGGAGGAAAATATGTATCTGCATGTTTTCTTTGACATTGTTAATAATCAATTTTTACTGTGTGTTTTAGCTCCACTTCCCTAGAAAACAGAGCCAGTGGCGGAAACTTACACGCTAATTTTTTAATGGAACGTGCAATCCCAGAGAAGTGAGAAGGAGGGGAAAAGGAAGGGAAGGAAGGAGAACAAATACAAAGTGGTGCATTATTGGGCTGCAGCAAAATACAATCCAGTCACAAAGAATGGGTCCAGACAGGATACATGTAGCCACTGTGTCTCAAAATGGTTGAGGGAGAACAGTAGTTTTTTTTTTTTTCCATCTCCAGTCTCTTATTGGTCAACAAGATATTACCTGCACTTCTGGGTTAAGTTTTCTGGGACTTCTGGGAAGTCACTGAGAGAGCAGACTCTCTGTGGACCCAGTCCAGCCAGTCAGTGCACAGGCATGGTAGTCTCTTCTTATCAGTCAGAACTACACATGGGGGCTCCTCTGACCATGGTAGGAGGGGCAGTCAAAGTTTTAAAGGCCACAGGGAAAGCATGGGCCTCCCTAGGGTCACTCCTACTGGCAAGCAAGGCAAGTGGCCAAGGTCCATGAAGACAGGAGGGACTCGGTGGATGGGTGATGACATAAGCTGAGTATAGTACACTGAACATCACCTTGAGTATGTGACAGTGAGCTAGACACCTCAAAAAAAATGTGACAAAGGATCAGGAAAGGGCTTATGCTTAAGCAAAACATGCAACTCTGCATCATGTGGTTTGAGGAAAAGCAAGAAATATACCACTCCTAGAAAAGCTCCCCCACTCATCTGCTCAACTAAAAAGATCACCTTTGAACTTACCCTTTGCTTGACATACTGAGAGATTCTTTTAGGATGCAAGTATATTAGATAAGGGACATAATATCAAGCCAATGACCCAGACTGATTTATTTGTAAAATTCTTGGGAAATAAGTAAACTTCAGGAAAGCTAAGGGTTTATTAGGGTAGAAAGAAATGAAGACTAGTGATGAAATTGCCCGACCCAACTTAGAGCAGCTCAAGAAGGATGTATCCCAGTAGAAAACAACTAACTAAGGAGTCCTGAGTAATTAGAGAGGCCATAGAGCTTGAAGTTAGAAAGGGAGAGAAAGAATTCAATAGGGAGTGTTAAAGATAATTTTTGCCCTCCCTGACCTAGGTTCATTCAATGACCCTTTTTCCGTGAGCCAAAAGTCAGAAAGGTTGAACACTTTGTGGAACCCTGGCATTAGGCCTTCTTCCATGTGTGCTTCTCTCAAACTTAATTACTGAGGAGTTCCATTAAGGGATCTTCTGCCCTCTGTCACATGTGCATTACCTTGGCCTCGGCCACACTCCCAAAGAAACTTTGTCAAAGACTCCCTCTCCTAAAACATCTGCCACTCTGGAAAGCCAGGACCCAACTTGTAGAGAAGCCAAGCATCCCTAAAATTTGAAATTATTCTTATTAGGAAATGCTCTAAAGGATTCTTTCTCTTCAATCAAACACCTCTTTTTTCACCCCATCCCACCTTAACACACACACACACACACACACACACACACACACACACATTTTCTACACAACATTTAAGGATAACAAATTTCCATCATTTGCATAGTTCTAGAAATCTTGATGACCTCATTGTGGTCAATTTTTTACTGGTGGTTTATAAAATTTGTAATTTGTGTTGTTTGTGGTTGCAAAATTCAAAGTTATGGTACATGTGAATCTTCTAGATGATTTCTATTGCTGTCTCTAATGGTTTTCAGATTCTTTCATTTTTTCATAGATTCAAGTTAGGTATTTCCTCCACAGAGCCTGTCCCTAATTTACTGTACCATCCACATTCTGCATTTAGAAGACGTTTCCCTTTGACACCAAAATGTTTGATGTTATTAAAATCATGCTATTGATATTCATATCAATTATGTCTTGAATGTTATGCTTAGTATATTTATTAATAATACCTAGATTTTCCTCTTTTTTGGCTTCTGAGAAAGTAATTTATAGAGACACAAATAGTAATATTAAAGCTATCAACCATAAAAGTCAATACCTGACAGCAGCATGTAATTTAAGAGTTGCATACGTATGAATTCAGATCTGGCATTATCTAAATGTACATACATTAGCTGCATACCAGAAATTTAGAGATTCAGAAGCAGCAAGCTGTCAAATGATAGAGCACTGATGTTTTGAAAATGAACTTTTCAGCAAAGCAGGAAAATTGGCAACGCTGGTAAAAACACTCAAGGAAACAAAAAGGTTCTATAAATTTACCATTAATCTCAAGGACACTGTTGCTAGGCCAGAATACTACTCAGAGACCAGAACACCAACTTCTTAATTAACAATTTCCAAAAAAATTTTCTTCTATAAACAAAGGAGGGTGCGGGGGGGGGGGGGGAGGAAGAGACAAAATTCAGTTAGCCCCTCCACTGTCTTTGTTACAAAAAGCAAGGGTTTTTTACTTTTAAAATGCTAGGTTTTTCTTTTTTTACTTTTCAAAATCTTAAGACGATCACTTGCTAAATAAGTAACTTACAATTACCTGTAATCCTGTGTCATAACATTATGCCTTTAAAAATTTTAACACAAATCCTTCTAGGGTGGGGTAAAAAAACAAGCTTCGGGATCCACATCTACCCCACACCCTCCTCCCGAACTGCCTGCAGACCAGGTAAAACAATTTTACTCACGGAGGTTTGTGATCAACTGTAGTACTTTTCAGTGCCAAATTACTAACGACTTTAAAATCTCCTTCCAATCACAAGGATTACTAATCCAACAGAGGATGGATAACAAAATAACTTTTTGTATAAAGTATTACTACTTATTTTTATTAAACTTTAAGGTAATATTTCCCTGTCAAAAAGTCAATAACATCCCACTCCTCTCATCAAAAGCAGAGAGATGTCAATCTCCCATCTCTCTGGAGTAGAGGTTACCTGGGCTTCACCCTCTAGCATATCAATCGTTGTGAAGGTATATCAGACCTATTATAAAAACAAAAGGGACAGTTTTCTCTTGCCAACGTTTACCTGTTTTAAAATTCTCTTATTATTTCCTACAATTTAAGCTACAACCTAACTACATGTCTCTAATGTTTTCAATTTTTTCTTCTTCAGACTTTGTCAGAGTAGCTGTATTTCCTTGTTAAAGTCATTATGAGCAAAACCCCTTATAAATGTATAAATTCTTATCACAACCCAAAGAAGCTTAATAACATGCTGTGGGGACATCCAAATATGTACTCAGGAATTCACTGGTGCAACAATAAAAGCTGTTTGGACTCCTGTAGTGGGTATCAGGCTCACTGGAGTAACCCTAAATACATCTTACCAGACATCAACGTCTCAATATGTCCTAACAGTGACTATAATGGCCTTTCTTATAATAGTGTTAATTCTAATAGTATATGCCTGTACACAGTACTTTGTATACCGATACAAAAGAGACTTAAGCCGCGCTCGGTGGCTCAGCCTGTAATCCCACGCCTTTGGGAGGCTGAGGTGAGTGAATTGCCTGAACCCGTGGGTTCGAGACCCGCCTGGGTAAATTGGCGAGACCTCATCTCTACAATAAATCAAAAATCAGCCGGGCGTGGTAGCACGCGCCCATAGTTCCAGCTACTTGGAAGGCTGAGGCGGAAGGATTGCTGGAGCCCAGCAGGTCGAGGCTGCGGTGGCCGGGAGCGGCCACTGCACTCCAGTCTGGGTGACAGAGTGAGACTCCAACTCAAAAAAAACCAAAAAAAAAAGACAACTCCATGGACTTCTGTCCTCTCATCCTCTCCTCTTGCTCTAGACAAACAGGGACTGCTCTACTCCCCATGTTCAGCAGAAAATAGCTACAGAAGCCTGACCTTCATCCCTGTTCCCAGGTACAAATAATAATATTTTTAAAATAGCAAGAGGTGGGAATGAAAGGAGGCACCTACAAAAACCTAGAATAAACTTAGTTTAGCGTAGTCTTTTTGCCTCAGCGTAACCATTTTTGCTTAGACTTTACCCCTGACATGCTTTGAATCTAGCACAGGTTAGACATAGACAGATACATTTCCAATAAGCAGGTTTTAGAAGCATTCAGACATTCTACTGCAGGCCAAGCTGGCAGCCTACCCTACACGCTCAGCAAATCTCCATCGGATGCAAGCCAAGGACAGCCAACAGCCTAACCATTCAATTCATGGTTTAACATAATAATCTCTAAGAAATTTTCAGGCCCCTTAGCTGGCTGAAGCCATAGAAATGATAATAAGACCACTTTTTTGCTAAAGATGATTGTGGATTGGAAACTTCTGACAAGTTTCTTGCAGGAAAAAACCCCTCCCTTTATCTCTCATCTAGCCCACCACCATGGCAGCAATCTTGTGACTAACCCACCCATGTGCCGTCTGTCCATCACCTGACCTGACTGCAGTACCTACACTTGCCAGCCCCTTCGTGATGACATGGAGCAGAACACCACCAATCACCTTAATAACCTTCCCCCATCAAAGGGAAAGGTTAAAAGGACTCAACTATGAGCAGTCATTTGCCATTGCCTTACTAAACTCTGGTGTGTCCATGTGTCTTTGAGATATGACTGTTGCCATGTTTCCTGGCTTGGCCCCCTTCCCTACCTTGGGGAAGTGAATTTCCTTTTTCTCTCTCTCTCTCTAATTTACTTTTTAAATAAACTATATATATTTTTTTTTTTTTTTTGAGTTGGAGTCTCACTCTGTCACCCAGACTGGAGTGCAGTGGCCGCTCCCGGCCACCGCAGCCTCGACCTGCTGGGCTCCGGCGATCCTTCCGCCTCAGTCTTCCGAGTAGCCGGAATTACAGGCATCCACCACCACGCCCGGCTGATTTTTTGATTTATTGTAGAAATGAGGTCTCGCCGCCCAGGCGGGTCTCGAACCCGCAGGCTCAGGCAATCCACTCACCTCAGCCTCCCAAAGGCGCGGGATTACAGGCTGAGCCACCGAGCCCGGCTTAAACTATATTTTCTAATCTAACTTCTGTGTAATTCTTTGCATCCTTCATGCAGCACCGGATTGTGCAACAGACACCACACACCCCAAGCGGGCCTGACCCAACATTCTGGAGGCACCGCTGGGAGTGTGCCCTAATAGCTGGGCTAGTACATAAAATACATATGCCTCCTCTGTCCATGAGATTGTCCTTAAGTATATCCATTAACACTTTTATTCTTGAAAATTTATTTTTCAAAAGGCTTTTATTTTAGCTTTGAAGTGAGAATTTTCCAGAAAGAAGAAAATTTTTGCCTATGATTTTGGAAACTCATTTGAAAACAATGTAAAGTATAATCTTCAATTAAAAGGTTCACAACTATATTTATACAATGTTTAATTATCTTGTCACTATATTTCTCTACTCCAAAATGTTTTCACAGTAAAAAAAGGATCAACAAAGAAAATAATCTGCTATTTCAGGAAATAAGTCTATTCAAAGTGATAGGGGTTTTTAGACCAATTTGAGAATTCAAATCCAATTATATGTAAAGTAAGTTTTCCCATACCTTGCCAGCCAGTGGGTACAAATGTAGGGGAAGGAAAGATGTTACTTCAGTTGCAGCAACACGCGTCTCACTGGCTTTTGCTGCCCACTGATGATCTCTTTCAGTACCACCCAGGTATTTCTGCTAATCTCCTAGGGTATTCCAACCAAGTAGGCCTTTTTTTGTAGGCCAAATTCTTCACTGCCACAATGACAGTGTGCTCCATGTAGAAGTGGGGAAAATCTCTTGCTTCACCAGAGCTTGGTCAAAGGAAGCACCTCCTCTGCTTCTGCTTCTGCCTCATCCCTCTCCCCCAGGACACGCAGAAACACCCTTCAAATCCCCTTCAGTGGAAAATACTCATGACAATTGATACATGCAAATGATTCCTAGCAGCACCTCACTGGTTTATCAGTCATAACCATGTACACATTAATGCTGGTTAGGCAAATCCCATTACATATAAATAAAATATGGAATGTTTAAGGGAAATGAGAATTTTCAACGTGAATAAGAAGTGGCAGATAATCTGGCAATATCTATGAAAATTCCAAATGCACAAACCCTTTGACATAGTAATAGCAATTTTGAGAAATATAAATGAATATTTGTATTAAGAGGTTTACTGCAGCATTGTTTATGGAGACAAAAGAAAATGAGCAAGTTGCATGTTCATCAATAAAGTAATGGCTGAATAAATTACAGTACATTCAAAAGATAATATTCTGCAACTATCAAAATAAATGAACTAGATCTATTTTTACCTGGGGGTGTCTGTGACATATTATCAAGTAAATTGACAATTGGCAAAGGCGGGTGCATAGTATAATCATATGCTTTGTAAAAACAAAAACATAGCATGTGCATATTTATATATATTTATACAGAAATAGGTAGGAAGGGAGATACTTATATTAAAAATAAAATCCTTAGATTGTCTCCCTGGTTATGCTGATTACTTATTAATGTGTAATTAAAATATTTTAATGAAGGAAAAAATTAAAAAGAAGCAGAGAGAAGATTCAGTAGAGTGCTATGTGCTACCTTCAAGGGTAAGAAATAGATATTGCACAATTATAATAATAAGTTCAATTCAACTTATTGAGTGCCTATAATATACTTACCACAGTGCTCAGTATTATGAGAAAGATAAAAGAAAAATAAGTTTATGGTCCTTGCTCTCAAAAACCCTACAGACTTACTAAGGGACAAAAGACATACATTATTACCTCAAAGGCACTGTTTGCTCAGAAGTGGTACATAACATATGTGTCTATTGTTAACAGGAAGAAGGTGATTCTGGACTGGATTAGCTAGAATAGATTTTGTGGGTACAGCTGGGATTATACCCCAATGCTCCACCTCTAATTCTAGCTCTTAACACTTCGGTGCATGCCTACTCAACTTCCAACTGTCGGGATCTGTGTCTCATCATCTGAGAGCTTTCTCTGACTCTCAGAGCCTGCTCTGTCCCTACACATGGTCGAGCAGAAGTTCCAGGGAATTAATATAGCCCTCAACTGAGGACTGATGGCAGATGGTAACAAGTTCTCTAGCTCCCTCACCCCTTAGGTAGAGTAACTCCGAGGTGCATATTTTTTACACTGACTCCCAGAGCTCCCCAATACGCTTAGCTTTCAGTTTTCCCTAGTGATGACTTGCATGATGGCATACTCTGCATTGGCCTTGGCTGACTTCCCTACCCGGTCTCACTTTTCTACTCCCTTGCCAATATTTCCCAGAAAGCACTGCAACCAAATCCTTAGCTCAGGGTCTGCTTTTGGAGTAATCCAAACTAAACCAGTGGAGGATGTTGAACCTTTGTTTTCACCATATGGCTTTTATACCTTTATTTATTAATTTATTCCACAAATGTTAATAGAATACCTAGTTGTTATTATGCGGTCAGGAAAATAGACACCAATCTATTTTAGATATTTTATGGTGAGAGGAAATTAATGCTTGGAATTTGTTTAAAGGTGTTATATTAATTGCTATTGTTGCTATAAGAAGTTACCACAAATTTAGTGGCTTAAAAAGAACACAAATTTATTCTTTCACAGTCCTGGAGGTCAGAAGTTCATAATCAGTTTCACTAAGCCAAAGTTAAAAAGTGTCAGTAGGGCTTATTCCTTCTGGAGGATCTGAGGGTAAATTTTTTATTTAGCTTAGTGAATTTGTCATTTCAGCTATTGTGCTTTTCATCTCCAGGATTTACATTTGGTTTCTTTTTTAATTTATTTCTTTATTGATATTCTCTATTTGTCCATACATCTTTCTCTTTACTTCCTATAGTTCTTTGTTCATGGTTTTCTTTAACTCCTTTAGCATGTTCAGGACAGTTGATTTAAAAATCATTGTCTAATAGCCGGGCTCGGTGGCTCAGCCTGTAATCCCACGCCTTTGGGAGGCTGAGGTGAGTGGATTGCCTGAGCCCGCGGGTTCGAGACCCGCCTGGGCAGCGAGACCTCATCTCTACAATAAATCAAAAAATCAGCCGGGCGTGGTAGCGCAGGCCTGTAATTCCAGCTACTTAGAAGGCTGAGGCGGGTGGATCACCGGAGACCAGCAGGTTGAGGCTGAGGTGGCCAGAAGCGGCCACTGCACTCCAGTCTGGGCGACAGAGTGAGACTCCACCTCAAAAAAAATAAAATAAAATAAAATAAATAAATAAAATCATTGTCTATTAATAGTCAAAGGTTTTCTTTGACAGGATTTCTCAGGAATAGTTTTTGTCTGTTTCTCCCCTTATCCAACCCCCCCGCCCCCACCCCCAACATAGTTTCCTATTTCTTTGTATGTATCTTTTTTGAAAACTTTAAAATTTGAATGTTATAAGTGGTAACTGTGAATTATATTCTCCTCATCTTTAGGGTTTGCTATTATTGATTGTTGAGGGCTGCAGTCATTCATTGGTTTAATGTATTTTCTAAACTATTTTTGCACAGACTCTTTTCTTTGTTGCATGTGGTCACTGAAGTCTCTGTGTTGTTATCTCAGTGGTCAGTCAATGACTTGACAGATATTTCTTTAGACATTTGGAACCAAAACGGAAAACAACAAAAAACAAACCTTCTCCCAGTCTTTGAAGATTGGCCCTGTGCTGGGGCACTCTTTCAACACTAAGCCAAGCCACCTAAAACACTGCCTTGGTTTTTACTCCCTACTTCTGAAGAGCTAAATCAGTCAGAGTTGCAAGCCTAATATCCTCTCAAGTTTTTTGTGAGCATGCCTTTGGCCCTGGGCATGTGTGTTGCACTCTGGATTTTCCAGTATGCGTGGTAGCCTTTCAGACCCCTTATTCCCTCAAGAATCTTCCTCCTCAGTCTTTTTGTTCTCAGATTTTTTGGGTCTGTCTGCTGCTTGCCGCATCTTCTATTCCTTGCCCCAGGCAGCCACATACAGTCTGACTTTAAATATTTTTTTTATAGATGTCTCCTAGAAAGCCACTCTAGCCCACTGGCAGGGAGGTGGGAGCACACAAAGGTGAATCTCTTTGCCAGTCCCTTAGGGAAAAACTGGACTGATCAAAACCAAAATGTTTTGAAAACAAGACCCATATTTCTCCCCCATCCCAGCATCAGCAAGCCATGCCAGGAACACAAGCTGTTTTTCCCACGGCTACCGCTGAGCTGAGGAATAGGAGATGTTAGGCGAGCAAGCAAAAATGCCACAATATTTTCTTACCAAAACTTAGCAGCATCTGTTTTCATTAAGCATTTCCTTGGTTGCTGTAAGATTTTGATTAGATTCCAGAGCTCCAAAAAGCTTCATTCTGTCCATTTTTGCCAACGTAATGGTTGCTTCAGTGGATGGACCAATTCTTGGAGCTTCCTACTCCGTCATTTCTATAACATCACAGCTCCAACTCTTTCTGGAACAAATTAAGACATATATATTCTCTACCCAAAAGAGGAAAATACAGGGTCCTATTAGTCACTGTCTCCAGTTCTGGTAATGCTAACTTCTTTTCTAGATGAGTAAAAAGCCCATGGGAGTATTCAATATTTTAAGACTAAATTAAAAAGTTAACCATTACTAATATTTCTTATATAAAATAGTGGGGAAATGGGAAGGGAATGATAAAAACACACACATATATATATCAAGCAAGAAACAAAATATACACATTGTTCAAAATATGCTATAGTTCTTATTTCTGTAATTGGACACTATAGTGGAAATGAATTTCTTGCCCACTAACTATTCTGTCTTTGTCTTCCTTACCCTAGCCTTTACTTCGGCTAGTCAAGTTTCTTTAACTAGTTGTATGATTCAAACTTTCATTGTAAGGAGTCTGAGTCCTTAGTGATTTGACATGAATTGGATAGTCTATGTATGTATGTATGTGTGTGTATATATATATATATATATATATATATACGTATTTAGAGTCAGGATTACACTCTAAATACGTATATATATATACGTATATATATATATATACGTATTTAGAGTCAGGATCACACTCTGTTGTCCAGGATGGAGTGCCTTGGCACATTCACGATTCACTGCAGCCTCGACCTCTTGGGCTTAGGTGATCGCCCCACTTCAACCTCTCAAGAAGCTGGGATAACAGGTGCATGCCACCATGCCTGGATAAGTTTTTGATTTTTTTTAAAGAGATGAGGCTTTGCTAAATTGTCTAGGCTGATGTAAAACTCCTGGACTCAAGCGATCCTCTCACCTTAGTCTCCCAAAGTGCTGGGACTACAGGCATGAGCCACCATGATTGCCCAGATGGTCTTTAATCAACTTTTATAACTGGCAATAGCATTGTATGGAAACTGCTGAATTCTAGTCGGAGTTCTCTCTGTTTTCATTATGTACAGCAACTCAGTTTCCCGCTGATAATTAGGATCAAGTACCTTGTCTAGTAGAGGAACCCCCTTCTTTGCCTGTAGTAAGTTTAGCGGCCTGAGGAACCAAACAAGAACAACCTCTCACTCAGTGGAATCATGATTGTGTTCCCTGGTAGAAACATCCCGCCAGTGCCCCAAGGGAATCAATATCTCTCAACCAGTAGGCCCAACATTTTAGAAAGTTTCAGGCAAAATTTGGTAAAAGGATTATTAGGTGGGTTGAAAAAGGTCACTCTCAACATCACCCCCCTTGGTTTTAAGACCTATGCATTTTGACTATGGGGAAATGGTGACAACATTGATCATTGATTTAAAATATATCACATCCTTGAGTACAGTTTTCCAACTACATAGGTATAGACTTCCACTGTAATAAGCTCTATACTTGTATCATCAGTAGGCTATTTTAACATTCTGTGAGGTCAACTGTTTCTCAATAGTGGAGCACAATATAAGAGCAATAAATCTCATGGCCATGAGGCCAAGTCACACTTCTTTTTTTAAAAAAAAATTGATGTGATATAAGATACAATGATATGCAAAGTAATATGATAGTGAATAATGTATTCTAAAAATTTGTGAATGGTGGTCCTGGCAGTAGCATCATGGGCAGGGATGCCAATCCATATGCAGAATATATATTTGTATGTATATATATTTCAGTGAGGACACATTTTCTCTCTCTCTGTGTTGCAAAAGGTTGAACGTAATCAATCAGTCTGCCAGCAGGCAACTGATTGGTCTCCCCTGTATCCCCTGCCCTTGCCCCTCTTGCCTCCATTCCCAGGAAATGTCATAATTAGGACTCAGTATTGATTGTGAGGTTGTTGGGCAGGCATTCGATAGTGATGGTAGCCAAACCAGTTTTAATAAGGCAAAGCAATATTTTGAGTCCATGCCTAACCTCCATTCCTGATGCCCTAGCTACTTTGCATATTGAGCAATCTTCCACAAAGTAGCTTGGGAAAGAAGCCGACTAACATCCACAGAACGGCTTTGCCCGAGAGAGTGAGAAAATTGATTGGATTTGCATGAGCAGATGGAAAGGAAGAGGTGTTAGTTTAAGCAAAAGGATAAAGGCAAGGATAATCATAGAGTTTGGCAAAGTATCGGAAGTCCAGCCTGGTTTGAGGTAATTTGTGCTATGGAGGACTTTTTGAGGAGAAAAACAAAGGTCAGAAAGAAGAGGTGTGGTAAATTTCTATTAATAACAGTAACAGCAACACATAGTGTACTAACTTATATCTATCAAGTCCTTACTGATGATTATGCTGAGTACTTCATATGTATCATATCATTTGATTTTCAGAAAACTCTGTGAGTAGATGTTATTATTATGCCCATTTTACAGAACAGTTTCATAAGATTAAGTAAGAAATCATAGAACTCTCAATGACACTGACATACAAGCTTACAGAAATTGTTTACCACTGGGCTATACCACCTTGTTATTCAAACTGTGTAGTGTGGTCTTAACGTTAGACAAAGAGGAATGATTGAGAGGATTTGAGCAAAAGGAAAGATTTAAGAAAAGTAATCTGTCAACAAGGTGTGGAACAGACCTCAGGGACTAGGGTCACTAACCCCTTCCCCAAGAGATTTGAAAATCTATGTATAACTTTTGACTACCCCCAAACTTAACTACTCACAGCCTACTGTTGACCAGAAGTCTTACCAATAACATAAACAGTTAGCACGTGTTTTATATGTTATAGGAATTATAAATTGTATTTTTACAATGAAGTAAGCTAGAGAAAAGAAAATATTAAAAAAATTCTAAAGAAGAGAAAAGATATTTACTATTCATTAAGTTGAAGTGGATCATCATAAAGGTCTTCATTCTCATTGTCTTTCCATTGAAAAGGCTGAAGAGGAGGGGGAAGAGAAGAGAGAGGGGTTAACCTCACTGTCTCAGGGGTGGCAGAGGTGAAAGAAAATCTTTGTATAAGTGAACCCTCGCAGTTCAATCTTGCATTATTCAAAGGTTAGCTGTACTTTGTTTCTCCACTAAAGAATGATTAAGAAGTAAAGTAGAAAGGATTCTGGCATTTGGAATCAAACAGTCTTAGGTTTGTATCTCAGTTCTGTCTCATAATAACCCATGACCTGCAAAATTTGTAACATTGTGTGCTTCAATTTCTTCATTGGTAAAATTGCGATTTAATAGTTCTTACCTAATAGGACTGTTTTAAAGAATAAAGAGGAGAAGGTATATTATACTTGGTACCTGATAAAGAGTTGATATTTTATAAATGTTGATTTCACTTTTCTTCCCTGCCCTTTTTCCCCTGATAGTGAATATTGGAATAGGTTTCTAGAAGCTTTTCAGAATACGAATCTCATTGTTTTAGAATTTGTTAAATGGAACTCTTTCAGTAGATTGGATACAAATTCATTAAACAAGCACCCATTTATTACCTGTTATGTGCCTTTCTCAATACTGGACTCTAGAGGAACCAAAACAAATAGGCTATAGCCTCTGACACTGCACCTAGAAGGAGACCAACGAATAGATAAGTCTCAGTCTGTAAGATAAGAGATAAAGTAGGTCAGAGTCGGTGGTTCAGTCTGTAATCCCAGCACCTTGGGAGGCCGAGGCGAGAGGATTGCCTGAGCCTGTGGGTTTGAGACCAGCCCGGGCAACTTGGCAAGATCTTGTCTCCACAATAAATAAAAAAATTAGCTGGGCATGGTCGCCTGTGTTGGTAGTTCCAGCTACTTGGAAGGCTGAGGCAGAAGGAACACCGGTGCCCAGCAGGTCAATGCTAGGGTGGCCATGAGCTTGCCACTGCACTCCAGTCTGGGTGATGGAGTGAGACTTCAACTCAAAAAAACAAAAGAGAGATAAAGTAGAATATGAATCAGGAAGCATAAAAAATGTAGGCGTGTAGGAGTTTTCACAATGGAGTTCACTGATTATTTAAAGTTCAAAAAAACAATAGCATCCCTCAAAATCATTCCAATAGATCCTTATATTATACTATTTTTTAAAAAAAATTGATGAGTGATCTCTCTTCCCTCCTCTCTCCTCAAAAGCAAGAGGTGGATGAAGAAAATTAAAGCTGTTGGCTGATAAGGTGATGATCTCAAGTTTCTCTATTGGTAGTGAAGAAAGTAGCTGATAAAGGGGGAAAAAACTCAACAAAGAGACCTATTTATTGTCCCAAAAGCCATGGGGAATGAGGCAAGGAGTAGTGAAGGCTGAAAGAAAACCTCAACACTCTTGAATGCTAACGAAAAATAATATTTCATTTGAAAGAGAAAACTGAAAAATTATTGATAAAATAGAAAAAAAACTACTTTCCTTTCTTCATTTGAGAATATTAATGGGAAAAACAAGTCAGGAACAAAGATGGAAGTTTCCTGTGAGCGGTTTAACTTATCAGGTTGTCTAAAAAAAAAAAGAGGAAAAAATTATGGTATAGCACTGATTTTGAAGTGTTCTCCATCTTACATTTTTTCCCCTAATACTTGTCTAAAATGTATCCTACCCTTTTGGCCTTGTATAGAGATATAGCAACAAACAGAAGCTAAATCAAAGGGAAATGTGACTAGTCCCAATGCAAACTCACGACTGGCTTTCAGAAAGGGGAAGCAGCCTATTGAGGGAATTAGGCTCAGGAGGGTTCAGACATTGAACCAGCAGCCATGAAGCTGCCAGGAAGGAGCAAGAGAAGGCTGGGCACACTGTGGGGTAGACAACTGGAATATAAATGAGGTAAAACTTTCTCTTACCCCTAAAGAAGCTGAATTTTGAAAGTAGAAGTAACCCCTGGGATATTAAGTACTATCCGTCATTTCGATATTATTTTTGAAATTAAGCTCATCCATCTTTTTGCTTTTCTCTCTAAACATAATTTCTGTGCACTATCACTATTTCAATAACTGCCTTCAGAAGAATGACATTTCCACTTCTGTGACAATCTGTGTAACCAAGCCTAGCTCTTACACAAGTACTTACTCTACGTATTCAGTATTTCATGTACTCACATGACATGGAATACTCTATTCCATGTTGGGAAAATCAGAAATAAAGATGTTTTAAATAAGCCTCACCTGCTCACAGTTGACAGTTTTGCACCCCATGGGAAATTTGGGCTAAGAACTGCAGTGATGTGGTGTTACTGTGATTCAGTTTTCCAAAGTGTCAGAGGTTCACAGGTGTTACCAGAGATGACAGCTGCCTGTCCCGAATGAAGCATTTTCAAACAGGTGCAAATTTTGATGCAATCTCCCAACCTGCTAATAACCTACCTTGTCAAAAATCTCAATATTTTCTAAGGTTAAAAAGAAACATCACATGGGTTGCATTAGTGGGGAGCAAATGCATCTTGTGAAGTAGATAACAAGGTTTAGTATTTTTTCTCATTCTTACATGCAAGTAAAAGGAATATTCACATGACTTTTTTATTCCTGTGATGTGTAGCCCATCCTCACTATTTTAGAAATGCTGAGTTTAAGGCCTGGAAACACTTGCCATGTATTAACTCAAATATTAAGTTACAATGTATGTGTGTATATATATAGTATATATATGTCACCTTTACTTTCCCTTCCTCATCCATCCTCAGTCACCATTCTCTCACACTGCAACCTATGCTCCAACCACTGGATTATTTGCTCTTTCTTGAGCCCATCTGCCACATCTCCAAGCTTTGTATCAGCAATTCTTAACCTTTTCCCCAATGTGACACATACAAGGAATGATATCTGTATGCGTAACAACACAACTCACATAGCCATGCCCAGATTTTGACAAAACCCCAAATTTCTGCCAAGAGGTAAAACGATGCAATAAGTCATAGCAACCTAGATATTAACTAGAGGAAACAGGCTGCCAGTGAGGCACGATTCCCTATGAGAAAACTCTTGAAAGCTAAGTTGTCTCCCACTCAAAGCAAGGGAGTGAGAATGAATATTTATAGGACCAACCTTGAATTTTTTCTAATTTTAAAAATGTGAATCATTTTCAAACTTTGGTGCTTTATTATTATTTGCCATAGACGACACAAATGCTGCCTTAAATCCCCCCTACTCTTGCATACTGAAATGCTTACCCCCACCTATATCACGACTTGCTGAAAAAACTCTTCATTGTCTAAGGTTCAATTTAAATGCCACCTCCTCATGTGAAGCAGATGCTGTCTGTGCCTCAGCCAAATCCCATCTCCTCACACCATTCAAGTTTATAACTGTTTGAGGACTCTCACTGGTTGCACAGGTACAGACTCAGCACACATGAGGGACAGGTGAGAAGTATTGGAAAGTTAACATCCTTGGCCAGAGCCCTCAACCAATCATTAACAGAATTCGGTAAATAAATACTTCATATTTCTCCCCTCTCCCCAAGGAGAACGATACTAACATTTATTCTTAACCATCTCCCAGAGGACCTCAGTGGGATTGAACCCCCATTGCGCATAACAGTAACCTGATTTTAGTGCACTGTTTGGCTTCCTGGGATCTCCTTCCAAATAAACCTTGTGTTCAAATACTACTCTCCATATTTGTTTCTGGGGAAATTCAACCTAAGATTTCCTGGAAGTCCTTTCCTCATGACCTCATAGAAAATAATTCCTTCTTTTCCTGGATTCTCATAACACTTTGTTACCTTAGGAAGAGTGTCATCTAGGATATTAAAAAAGGCACAGTGAACGATAGGATAGATATATCAGTCCCTCCCACTAGGCAACTGAAAGTAAGAATTATAATTTATATCTATATCCTCAAGTTACGGATCACTGTACTTTATACAGTCTTCATACTTAACAAATATGTGTTAATTTGAATGAATATTGGTATACCTATAGCATCAAAGATGGCAATTCTTAATTTTTCTTCTGCCTAGGATATTATTTAGAAACAAACATTGAGGAGGGTGGAGGTTTGACATGAAAAATGATAACTAGCTAAAGCATTTGATTCTGCCTTTTCTCATATTCCCTTTAAAAAATACAATAACTTAACAAAAGGGAAAAACTGTAGTATCACAATAAACTAATGATGAGGAAAAAAAATAGCACAATAAGCCAAGGAGGAGCGTCTAGCAGAGTGTGGAAGCAGGGAAAAATTTTTATTAGCTGTCACATAAGTGTGGATTAAGAAACACAATCACTAGCCAAGGCATGCTCACACTATAACCAGAATAGCACAGCTAAGAAAGTAGGAGACTAGGGCTGTTGCCATGCTCAACCTCTGGCTCCAAGCACAAAACTACAGCAGACAAAACGTCATGGCATTCCCTTCACTACATGGGGACTATCTTTGAGGGAGAACATCATCTTCCCATCTCTTTCTCCAGTCTTCTTTTCAATAATTTAATAATTGTCTTTATTTTAATAGCTTTAAGGATACAAAGAGTTTTTGTTACATGGCTGCTTTGTATAGTAGTGAAGAAATTTGGGCTTGAGGTCACCCCCATCAGTGCATATTGTACCCAATAGGTAAATTTTCATCCCTCCTCCACTTCTCATCCTCCCCCTTGTGAGTTTCCAATGTCCTTTTATGCCATTCTATATGCCTTTTGTGTTTTTTAACTTAGCTCTCACTTATAAATGAAAATATGCAGTATTTGGTTCCCTATTCCTGCATTAATTCACGTAGGATGATGGTCTCCAATTCCATCCAAATTGCTGCAAAAGACATTATTTTGTTCTTTCTTATGGTTGAATAGTATTTACATATATCACATTTTCATTATCCACTGATCAGTCGATGGACATTAAGGTTGATTCTACATCTTTGTAATTGTGATTTGCGTTGCAATAAACATGTGGGTGCAGGTGGCTTTTATATATAAAACAAACTCTTCCTTTGGGTAGATACCATATAACAGGATTGCTGGATTGAATGGTAGATCTACTTTTAGTTCTTTGAGAAATCTCCATACTGAATTCCATAGAGGTTGCACTAATTTACATTCTCATCAACAGTGTATGAGTGTTCCCTTTTCACTGCATTCATACCAACATTTATTGTTTTTTGATTTTTTAATAATGACCATTATGACTAGTGTAAGGTGGTATCTCATCATGGTTTTAATTTGCATTTTCCTGATGATCAATGATGTTGAACATTTTTTCATGTGTTTGTTGGCCATTCGAATATCTTCTTTTGAGAGACATCATTTCACGTCATTTGCTCACTTTTTAATGGGGTTACTTATTTTTTTCTTGCTGATTTGTTTGAGTTCTTTGTAGATTCTGGATGTTAGTCCTTTGTTAGATGTATTGTTTGTGAATATTTTCTCCCATTTTGTAAGTTGCTTATTTACTCTGTTGATTATTTCTTTTGCTGTGCAGAAGCTTTTCAGTTAAATTAAGTCCCACTTATTTATTTTTGTTTCTGTTGTGTTCATTTTTGGATATTAGCCACAAATTCTTTGCCTATCTAGCTTCCTTGTGTAGAGCTCCATGTGCACCATGATGAGTAGTTTAAAGCAGTAGGAAGGGTGAGTGATGATCACTGTATGTCGGAATGTTCTCTGGGACAAAGCAAACTATGTGCAGACAGAAGTCAAGGGTAGATTAGCAAGCACCAACCTATTCAAGGAAGAGCCTTTATAGAATACAGCATTGCATGAAGTTCAGGAGCATGGGCTTCAGAATCAGAGAGACCTGGGACTAGAGTTCTACCTCTTCTCACTACTTACCGCAAAATTTTTAGTTAATTTAGCCACACCTTGGTTTCCTGACAAGTAACATGGAGGAAGAACAGTAGCTCTCTCAAAGAGCTCTTGAGAGGCTTCAATGAAATAATTAATGTAAAGATCTTAGAAGAATGGCTGGTGAAGTGGTCAAGATTATTTCTTCTCCCAACCCTCCTCTTCCTTCCATCGTCACTCATACATTTTGTAGAATCAAATAATGAAATAGTTAAAGAGGAAACGTTTTCACTACAGTTCTGCAGACCTACAAAAAATTAACATTCACAAAGGTTATGACTTTTGGACTGGGGGCTTTGTGAATCAAACCAGCTCCTGGATTTATAGCTGAGAAGGGGGTCTGCTCGGTTTCCAAGTGGATAGTGAAAGTAAATAAAGGTAATCAAGTTTCTACCTGTTACAAACATGGCACCCATATAAATTTTTCCTTATTTGGTATGACTAAAAAAACCAAAGTTGACAATTTAGAGCCTAGGAAACATCTATTCTACTTACAAGAGAAGATAATTTCATGAGGATCCAGAAGAAGAAGAAAACATACAAAATCACTGCAGAACTGAAAGAAAATTTTAATAAATGTTCTGCTCTGATATAAAATGTTTGTTAGTGTTTGTCTTAGTCCTTCTCTACTGCTATAACAAAATACCTGAGACTGAGTAGTTTATAAATCAGAAAAATTTATTTCTCACAGTTCCAGAAGCCGAAAAGTCTTTAAATTTCTCTATATCAGCACACAAGTCTAAGATCAAGTGACCAGCATTTAGTATCTGGTGAATGCCTTCTTGCTGTGTCCACATGTGGCTGTAGGCAAAAGTGCAAGAAGGGGTGATCTCCCTCTGAAGTTTCTTTTACCAGGGCATTAATGAAATCATGAAGGCCATGCAAAGCCCTCTTGACTTAATCTCTTCCCAAAAAGCCTACCTCTTACTACCTCCACAATGGGGATTAAGCTTCAACATGAATTTTGGAGGGGACATATTCAAACCATAGCAATGTAA
This sequence comes from Carlito syrichta, assembly GCF_000164805.1. Lineage (NCBI taxonomy): Eukaryota > Metazoa > Chordata > Mammalia > Primates > Tarsiidae > Carlito > Carlito syrichta. The sequence goes on along the minus strand of NW_007232739.1, from coordinate 1,468 downwards.
ATCTAGAAAGACTTGCAATCAGAAAAGAATGAGATCAGATAAAAAGAAAATGTGTTGCATATGGACAAAATGACAAAATAAATAAAAAGGCAGTAATAGAATTAAGTCTGCACTGGAGAAAATAACTAGCAAAATTGACTCAGCAGAAAATTAAATCCATAATGTAAAAGGAAAACTTTACAATTCTGCCAGAATACAAAGGGAAAGGTATAAAGATAAATAAATATGGTAGAAAAATAAGTACAGAGATCAAGGAATAAAAGCCAGCATACAAGGTAGAAATAAAATCTCAGAATTGACAAGGTATTTCCCAGTAGAGAATCATCAGTGAGATAAATATTGAGCCCATACATTGGACATCACTTTTCTCCCTCTGCATACAAAGATCTTCATGACCAGTATGCCCCTTCCAACCTCCCCTGATCTCTCTCCACCACATGCACCTCCTCATATAGATGGCTCCAGTAAGAATGATGCCCTACATGTATCACAGGGTTTCTCAAACCTGTGTCTCTGCCTGTGCTGCCTCCTGTATCTGATTTCTCACTCCTCAGTTTTCCTATGGCCATTCCTGCTCATTCAAATCTCATCTCCAAAACATCTTCAGTTGGGCTCCTACAAAAGCTCTTCTTTCACCTGCATCTGAAACCCCCTCCAGTCCTTCACTTTTTTCCCACTGTGATATCATACCCTCTGGATTCTAATTTTCTTTAGGCAAGAACTGCATCTTATTTATCTGTGTATTGCAAACGTTTAAACCTGTTGCCCGATCTTTCGAAAATGCTGTTTCAACCAATGTACAGTTCAGTTTAGGTCTCTTGTTCTCTAAATAAAGAACAAATGAAGTTCAAACTAAGTCCTCCATATAACCCTTCAGCCCAAATTTCTAAAATGGCAAGAATGCCAGGAATGTCCTTTGCACCGTTCTCAAGTCCTCAATATACAAGTGAGGTAAGATTGCCAGCAACTATGTTCCATTTTTCATAGTGATAAAATTATGTTCTGAACTGTATTGACTATTAGAATACTGCTATCAGAATTAAATAACTTGAAGGATTTTCTAGAAGGTGAGAAAACCACTTTAGAGAAGGATGCCCTGGTTCTTGTTTTACTAACTGATTTTGCAAAAAGACAGTGAAGGAGCCATGTCTTATTTCATGGGAAAACAGAAAATAATAATTTTTAAAATTGCTCCAGGGGAATTTGACAAGAAAAAACATGTTAAGGGTTGAATGGCAAATTTCTGTATACAATTTCTGTTAACTAGTGCATATTCATCAGTATAACAATGACTATAGCCAATTATCAAAACAGGTTCCATATATTTGGTACTGCTATTTAACATGAAATAAAACAGACTAAATTATATATGACCTTTTAAAGGGTTTCTATTTTTAAAGATTTGATCAATATTTTAAATAGTAACACACTTATTTGGAAATGTGGCTATCAAAAGAAACTGATCTCC
>NW_007232738.1:0-10789 GCF_000164805.1 Carlito syrichta | reverse complement strand
AACTAATGAAAATGCCAACAATGCCTCTGCTAAGGCTGGCTATGATACTAAAAACTAACAGAAATTTTAATAAGGAGAGACTTGAGTCAGGAATTCAGTTACTTAAAAGAAGAATCATCTTTGCTTGAACTATAGGCTGTTCACTTACAATTGTCAGCATTTCAAAAATAAAAAATAATTCAAGGCCACATGCGGTGACTCATTTTGGGAGGCTGAGGAGAGAGAATTGTTTGAGCTCAGTTGTTTGAGACCAGCCTGGATAACAGAACAAGACCTCATCTCTGCAAAAAAAGAAATAAAAAAATTTAGACAGGCATGGTGGTGCACATCTGTAGTCCCAGCTACTTGGGAGACTGAGACAGAAAGATTGCCTGAGCCCACGAGATCAAGGAAGTGAGCCGTGACTGTGCCACTGCACTCCAACCTGGGTGACAGAGTGAGTCCCCAATTCAAAAAAAAAATTTAAGTAAAAAAATCCAGTATTTCAACACAAGGTTAGAATATTTTAATTTTGGCTGAATGGTGGCTATATTGACTATTTTACTAGCTTTTAATAGATTTCTTTCCTTCTTAGTTATCACTGCCAGTTCTAGCTTATACCTTGTACTAGTGGTCCCCAACCTTTCTAGGATCAGGGACCAGCTTCATGGAAGACAATTTTTCCACGGATGGTGGGTAGAGGATCTCATCGAGCATTAGAGTGTCATAAGGAGGTTGCAACCTAGATCCCTCTCATGCGCAGTTCACCACAGGGTTCATGCTCCTGTAAGAATCTAATGCCACTGCTGATCTGATGGCAGACGGAACTCCCCTAGCCTGCCACTCACCTCCTACTGTGCCCCGTGGTTCCTCACAGTCCACATACCAATACCAGTCCATGTCCCAGGGGTTGTGGAACCCTGCCACATACCACAGCAGACAACAGTGGTAATGGACAACAATACAGAGGCTCAGGCATTAGAAAGACTCAGGCTTGAGTCTCCACACTCCACCAGCTGTGTGACTTGGGGAGTTTCCTCAATCACTCTGAACCTCAGATTCCTAATCCAAAAATGGAAATGATAAAAGTCCTACCTGTGAAACTGTTGTGAGGAAAAATACGAATAATATTTTAAAACTCTTGGCACAGTACCTGGCAGACAGACATATATCCACGTGACATAGAGTCAGCACCTTATATTGGCTCTCTCGTTATGGCAGTGTGATGTGGCAGTGGTCAACAAAAGGAAATAGAAACACATTCAGTTTTCCTCAAGTAGCAGTAACAACAGCAACAAATATTTGTAAGATGACTTATGACTAGATTACAAAAAATATAAAGAGTTATACTGAGGCCTTGAATTCTGGCTTTAAGTGACTGCTCCCTGTGTTGTAAGAACTCTTTGTTGACTGGGCTTGGTGGCTCAACCTGTAATCCCAGCACTTTGGGAGGCCAGCATGAGTGGATTGCCTGAGCCCACGGGTTCAAGAGCAGCCCAGGCAACTTGTCAAGACCTAGTCTCTACAATAAATAAAAAATTAACCAGGCATGGTAGTGCATGCCTGTAGTTCTGGTTACTTGGAAGGCTGAGGGGGAAGGATCACTGGAGCCCAGCAGGGCAGTGACGCTAGGGCGACCGTGAGATTGCTACTGCACTCCAGCCTGGATGACAGAGTGACACTCCAACTCAAAACAAAACAAAACAAAAACTCCTGTTAATCACTTACCCTACTGACAGCTAGGCAACCTAAGCTTGATGCAGACCTGCTGTCTGCCAACTGAATGTACCTAGTGTTGCCACCTATGTAACATGCAGTAACCTTTATAATGGCAGAAAACTCCAGGTACACGCATCAATATCAAGCCAACAAAGATGTACCCAGCACCCCTATATACAAGGAATGACCACAACCAGAATATGCAGTGCAGCCCAATTAAATCCCTGCCCTGGTAAGCCAAGTGAAAATTATATGTAAATTTGAAGAAACAGCAGACCAGTTTATAATTTATGTTTACTTATTTAATTGACCAGAACAACATTGTATCGGTCTATATAACCAGTAGGGTTTACGTTTAAATCAAAATGAGTATGTCAAACTGGTCATTAAACTTTCTTACTTATAAGGGGCTGTGGGGGTCCTGCCCCTGCAAGGATCAGGGGTCCCTTGGTAGGTATGGTGGCATCAGTAATTTAAACTGGAGTGATAGATATAAAGAGAAAGAAAGGGGTGAAAGAAAGAGACTGGACTCCTGCTCGATTGACCAGAAACCGTTTAATGTGTGTAAACCCAAGGATTTATCCCCAAACTGCAAAGTTATCATCATGGGAACTCTTGCTGCTATGATTACACAAGAGGTAGAATGTGCCTTTCACACGAACAGGTCCAGGTGTACACAGGGCACCCCCCACTCTCAAGCAGATGTATTTTTCAAACATAACATGAAATTTTTATCCAGTTTCTATGTACCCTTAATTGTTTATAGCTACATAACATCGTTCAATACTTACACCTGAAACCAACATAATGATATATTACCTTTTACTATTCTATGCTAATTCAAACTGGTTTCTATAAAACAGTTGGTGCTATGGTTACACTCTCCTAGCACCAGCAAAACTAATTCAAACTTCACCGGCCCCCCTGAATCAAACTGAACCAACTACACTTCTTTTTTTTTTTTTTCTTTCTTTTTTTTTTTTTTTAAATAAATCAATATTTTTTATTATGGTTTTGTGGGGTACAATTAAGGGTTAGGTGTACAATTATGTTTCATTCAGGCACCCTGTTGATAAGAGGTGTTTTCCCATTCCCAGACAGATGTTTGCTACTGTTAATCCCATTCCCCCCCCATAGTTTCCCAGTACTGTCAGTCATTTTCTTATAGTATTACATTGGATGCTCAAGGTCCATTATATGAGTGAGAACATGTGATACGCAGATCTTTGTTTCTGTGAGAGGTCACTCAGTATTATAGACTCTAGTTCCATCCAGGTTGCTGCGAAATTCATGATTTTGTTCTTTTTTATGGCTGTGTAGTATTCCATCGTGTATATGTACCACATTTTTTTAATCCAGTCCTCTTTGGATGGGCAGCATGGTTGTTTCCAGGTTCTTGCTATTGTGAACAATGCTGCGATAAACATACGTGTGCAGGTATCTTTTTTATAGAGTGATTTGAGTTCTTCAAGGTATATTCCCAATAGGGGAATTGCGGGGTCATGTGGAAGGTCGATTTTTAGAGCTTTTAGGAATCGCCGCACTGCTTTCCACAGAGGTTGCACTAGTTTACACTCCTACCAACAGTGTAGAAGTGTTCCCTTTTCACCACACCCTCTCCAGCAGGTGTTATTTTTTGACTTGTTGATAATTGCCATTCTTACTGGAGTTAGATGGTATCTCAGTGTGGTTTTGATTTGCATCTCCCTGATGATTAGTGAGGTTGAGCATTTCTTCATGTGTTTGTTGGCTGCTCGAATGTCTTCTTTTGTGAAGTGTCTGTTCCTATCTTTTGCCCATTTTATAATGGGGCTGTTTGTTTTCTTCTTTTCAGTATGTTTCAGTTCCTTGTAGCTCCACGATGTTAAACCTTTGTCAGACCTAGAGTTGGCAAATACTTTTTCCCAGTCTGTAGGCTGTCTCCCTGCTTTCTTGATGGTTTCTTTGGCTTTGAAGAAGCTTGTCAGTTTAATAAGGTCCCACTTGTCTATCTTCTCCTTATGACCTGTGGATTTCGGGTTTTGTACAGGAATTGGCTGCAAGTTCCGATTTCCATGAGGGTATTTCCTTCTTTTTCTAAGGTTCTTATGGTTTGAGGTTTTACATTTAGGTCTCTGATCCATTTGGAGTTAACCTTTGTGCATGGGGATAGATAGGGGTCCTGTTTCAAACTTCTGCATGTGGTCAGCCAGTTTTCCCAGCACCATTTACTGAATAGGTTCTCCTTTCCCCAGTGGTAGGTGGTGGGGGCTTTGTCAACGATGAGTTGGTTGAGAAATTGAGGTTTTGCTTCTGGAATTTCAATTCTGTTCCATTGATCTATATGCCTGTTCCTGTACCAATACCAAGCTGTTTTGATTATTGTAGCTTTGTAGTAAAGTTTGATGTCTGGTATTGTGATACCACCTGCTTTGTTTTTTTTGCTGAGTATTGTTCTGGCTATTCTTGGACGTTTGTGTTTCCATATGAATTCCTGTGTTGTTTTTTCTAGGTCTGAGAAGAATGTTGTTGGTAATTTAATGGGTATTGCATTGAATTTGTAGATTGCCTTAGGTAAGATGGACATCTTCACAATGTTGATTCTTCCAATCCATGAGCATGGGATATTTTTCCACTTGTTCATGTCATCTTTGATTTCTTTGAGCGGTGTTTTGTAATTTTCATTGTAAAGGTCTTTCACGTCTCTGGTTAGGAAGATGCCAAGGTATTTCATTTTTGTGTGGGTATTGTGAATGGAATTGTGTTTTTTATTTGGGTTTCTGTTTGTTTATTAATGGTGTAGAGAAATGCGATTGTCTTTTGTACATTTATTTTGTATCCTGAGACTTTGCCAAAGGCCTTTATCAATGTAAGGAGGGCTTTGACAGATTCTCTTGTGTTTTCAAGGTACACAATCACATCATCTGCATAGAGAGATAACTTGACTTCCTCTTTTCCTATTTGAATACTTCTGATTGCCTCCTCTTCTCTGATTGCTCTAGCCAGTGGGCATCCTTGTCTAGTTCCAGTTTTCAGGGGAATTGGTTCCAATTTTTGTCCATTTAGGAGTATGCTGGCTGTTGGTTTCTCGTACATGGCTTTTACTATTTTGAGGTATGTTCCCCGTATGCCTAGATGTACAAGGGTTGTTATCAAGAAGGGGTGCTGGATTTTATCAAAAGCTTTTCTGCATCTAATGATACGATCATGTGGTTTTTGTTTTGACATCTGTTGATGTATTTAATTACATTTATGGTTTTATGAGGGTTGAACCAGCCTTGCATCCTAGGAATGAAGCCTACTTGGTCATGGTGGATGATTTTTGAGATGTATTGCTGAATCCGGTTTGCTAGGCTCTTGTTGAGAATTTTAGCATCTATGTTCATCCAAGATATTGGCCTGTAGTTCTCTTTCTTTGTTGGATCTTTACCTGGCTTGGGTATCATTGTGATGTTGGCTTCGTAAAATGATTTGGGGAGAGTTCCATCTTTTTCAATCACCTGGAATACCTTCAGTAGGATTGGTATCAGCTCCTACTTCAATGTCTTGTAGAATTCTGCTGGAAAGCCATCTGAACCAGGGCTTTTTTTTGTAGGAAGTTTTCTTATTATGTAGCCAATTTCCTTGATTGTTATTGGTCTACTGAGGGTCTCAATTTCTTCTTGTTCCAACCTAGGTAGGTTGTGTGATGTCAGAAAGTCCTCCATCTCCTTAAGGTTTTCAAGTTTGTTTCCATACAAGTGTACATAGTAGTCTCTAATGATCTTTTTTATTTCTTCAGGGTCAGATGTGACTTCATCTTTTGTGTTTCTGATTGTGCTTATTTGGTTTTTTTCTCATTTTTTCTTGGGCAGTCTTGCTAGGGGAGCATCAATCTTGTTTATCCTTTTGAAGAACCAGCTTTTTGTTTCATTGATTTTTTGTATTTTTTTTTGTCTTCTATGTCCTGGATTTGGGCTTTCATTTTGGTGATCTGGATTCTTCTGCTGAAATTAGGGTTTTTGTGGTCTTGCTTTTCCAACTTCTTTAGGTGGCTTGTTAGGTTGTGAATTTCTGTTCCTTCCATTTTCTTCATGTGTGTATGTAGGGTTATAAATTCCCTTCCTACTACAACTTTCAGGGCATCCCAGAGATTTTGGTAAGATGTTTCTTCATTTTCATTTGTTTCAGGTATCTTTTGATCCCTGTTTTGATTTCATCATTGACCCAGGAGTTGTTTAGCATCATGCTGTTTAGTGTCCATGTCTTTGTGGGGTTTTGGTGGACTTTGTTGGTGTCAATGTTTATTTTTATTCCACTGTGGTCCGAGAAAGTGTTTGGTGGAATTTCGGGCCTTTTAAATTTGCTTATGCTTGATTTATAGCCGAGTATGTGGTCAATCATAGAATATGTTCCATGTGGTGATGAGTAGAATGTGTATTCTGTGGTCTTTGGATGGAGTGTTCTGTAGGTATCAATTAAGTCCATTTGGTCCAAAGTCACATTGAGGTTCTGGATCTCCTTGCTGATTTTTTGTCCTGATGATCTGTCGAGGGTTGTGAGTGGTGTATTAAGGTCCCCAGTTATGATAGTGCTAGAGTCAATATCTTTCTTTAGTTTTCCAAGAAGTTGCTTTATGAAAGTTGGCGCACCTATGTTGGGTACATATATGTTTAGGATAGATATTTCTTGTTGTTGTATTGAGCCTTTTATCATTATTTAGTGGCCTTCTGTATCTTTTTTGATTTTTAATAGCTTGAAGGGTATTTTGTCTGAAATTAAGATTGCTACTCCTCCTTTCTTTTTCATTCTGTTCGCCTGAAAGTTTGTTTCCCATTCTCTTACTTTGAGTCTCTTGTGAGGTGATTCTCTAGAAGGCAATAGATTGTTGCCTGATGATGTTTTATCCATTTTGCCATTCTATGTCTTTTCAGTGGTGCATTTAGTTCATTCACATTTAGGCTAATAAACGAAATGCAAGAGTTGATCCTTGTCATAAGGTTCTTATAGAGTTGTTCCTGTTTGTTTGTTGTCTTTCTTTGGGTTTTGAAGTTGGTTCATGTGTGTTTTTAATCTTTTGCCTGTACTCTTGTGAAGAATGCTGTTGTTCTTTTTTCTTTTTCTTCTGTGTTCAGTACTTTCTTAAGTGTTTCTTGTAGAGGTGGTCTGGTGGCAGCATAGGTTCTTAGGGATTGGATATCTGGAAAAGATTTCAATTCTCCCTCACTAATGAAGCTTAGTTTGGCTGGGTAGGTAATTCTTGGTTGAAATTGTTTCTCTTTTAGAACTTTGTAGATTGGACTTCAGGCTCTCCTGGCCTGAAGGGTTTCTGTGGACAAATCTGCTGCTATTCTAATTGGTTTTCTCTGGTAGGTAGTCTGGCCTTTTTCTCTTGCTGCCTTAGGATTTTTCCTTTTATATCTACTTTGTTTAGGTGAATTATTATGTGTCTGGGAGTTGGTCTTCTCATTTGTTGTCTTGCAGGGGTTCTCTGAATCTCTTGTGTTTGACTTTTTTCATCCTTAATGAGATGAGGGAAGTTTTTTGAATGATTTCATGAAATGTTTGTTCCAGTGTGGCTTCTGTTTCTCTCTCTGCCTCAGGAAGCCCAATTATTCTTAGGTTTGGTCTCTTGAAGTGATCATTCATCTCTTGCAGGTTTTGTTCTGTCTTTTTGAGCTTCTTTTCTATGCTTTTGACAGTTTGGGTTAGTTCTGTGTTTTGGTCTTCGAGCTCTGAGATTCTTTCTTCTGCTTAACTGATTCTGCTTTCCATGCTTATTAGTCTGTTGTTCATTTCCATCACAGTATTCTTTACTGCTGTCATTTCTGACATCAGCTCCTTCCTATTTTCCTCTTGTCTCTCCTCAATTTTTAAAATTCTCTCCATTAATGTCTTGATGTCTGGGTTTGCTGCATGTAACCAGTCATTCTGGGGGCTCTTTATTGTTTGTGTTCCTGAATCTGTTTTCGCAGTGTCTGATTTCCCCGGGGTCTAAGACCAATATTCTTCTTTTGGTTTTTCTTCATTTGTGCAGTTTTTCGCCCTCCCTACTTTTTCCTTCCTTCCACATCACTGTCTTCTTTAATTCTGTTATTCAGGGGTAAAGGGATTGGTTTTACTTCTGTTTGTTCAATCTCCTATTCTTTATATTTGTTCTCTTACTTTGTTCAATTCTGAAGTTGCACTGTAGGGTGGAGGTGGTCCTTTTTGCAGTTTTGAGATTTACTTTAGGGGAGAGCTGTGATTCAAAATCTGTCTGCAGGTCCTGGTAGTCGCTGACAGGTGTGCAGATAATGTAGGACCCACTTCCCACTGCCCTGGTATCTGTCCGTGCAGTGGGGCTATAGGTTTACTCCCTGAAATAAAATGTGGTTAGCAGAGGGGAAAGAATGGAGCAGATAGTGGGTTGAAGAGGGAGTGGAGAGATAAAGGAGTTAGGGGGGAAACAAATGAGTGTGCCAACAAATAGAGAGAGAGGCCTATACTGAAACTAATAAAAACAATAGACCACAGCTACAGACGAACCAACTCTCATACAAAAAAATAAAAAATAAAACCTATAGTGATGCTAAAATACAAGCTAACCAACCACATTGTTAGTGTGCTGTTCCTCTATACAAAGATATGGTTTACAGAGAGAAGAAAAGGAAAAAGAAAAAAGGGAACAATACAATAGGAATAGAATTAAGTCATTAAACTAATAGAATCAGTGAAGCACACTCTGAGACATTTCGTTTAAGTCCAATGTCCTTTCAGGTCTGATTTCTAGTTTTCTTTTCAAGCTGGTAAATTAGTTTGCAGTTAGGGTCAGTTGCCCCTGGTCTGCTGTGAAGGACAGTTCAGATTACCCTCCGTTCAGCACTCTGGTCTCTCTGGTCTATGTCTTTATCCAGCTTGTTTCTCCCATTTCGGTGTTGTTACCTTGAATCGCCAGCAGGTGGTGCTGTCTCAGTTGCTCACCCCAGAGGTGGTGGGGCCGGACAGGAACAAGATGGCTGCCTACCTCAGAGCAGGCAACAGGAGCCTTTCGCAGGGCAGGCAGGACAGTCTCGGTCACAGGAGAGGTGGCAGCAATCCCAGCAGATCTTCCTGAAGGGGTTTGATGTGGATTGCCTCGGGCCGGGTGGTGTGATGTTCTACGGCTGTCACAGAGGCCATGGCATCAGCGGCGGGGGCAGACCGTTTGTGCCGCAGTGACTGTCCAGTCTGTTGAGATGTTTCAGCGGTGGCAATGGCCGAGCTCTGTATGAAGAGCAGGCTACGATGTTGGGGTCCCCAGCCCCCCGGGGCGAAAGTCAGAGACCCACTGCAGATCTCCTTTGCAGAGGGCTTCAGAGACCGGGTTGCCCCATCACCATCTTGCCGCTTCTTCGATCCAGTATCATCTTTCTATAACATCTTTCTTGATTCTTGCTCCTTCTTGGTATAATTATTATTATTTTTAACCACCACAATAATTTTTAATTTATTTTCTCTCATTTTCCATTTTATGCTGCATTATGAATTGTTGAAAGTCAACAATCTTACAATATTAATGATGACAAGAACAACAACAGAATGAGCACTACTGGTGGATTTTGGGGACTGAGTGACTGGTTGTGACATGATTATAAAGAATCACTCTGAAAGCTTTGTGTGGGCTAGGATATAAGACAAAGACCAACTCTTGTAATGAGCTAGGTGAGATGTGATGCTAGATTAAATTAGCGTGGTTGTGGGAGAGGTGGGAGAAACGTTGTTGATAGAATTCGCTGAAAAATAAGTGCTGTGGGGTGTGAAAGAAGGAAAATAATAGAGTCAAGGATTTTGGTCTAATCAAACAAATGGGTAATCACATATTAAAACTCAAAGGCTGTGGGATCAGTGAGTTTCAGGGGAGTGTGGGGTATCAGGAGTTGAGTTCCGACTTGTTAAGCCTCAGATGTCTACCAGACAGCTAAGTGAAAATGTTCAGCTAGTCATTAAATATGAGACCAAAAGTTAGGGAAGAGGTCTGGGATGGTATAAATTTGAAAGCTAGTATATAGAAGACATTTCAAACAAGAGATAAGAGATCATCTAGGAATAAGAGTAGGTGAAGAAGAAAAGGTCAAGGCTTGTGGACTTCAACATTTAGAATTATGGAGATGAGAAGAAACCAGTAAAAAGGCCTGGGAAAAACTGACTAGTCATGTAGATAGATCACCAGAAGTGCCAAGAAAAAAAGTGTTGAAGGAGAAAGTTATTCAATATTTCATATGTTTTTAATAAGATATGAGGAAAACTCAGACTTGATCATAATTTTTAAACAAAACCTTGCCATTCAATCATTCATTCATCTTTCATGTGCTCCAAGAGTATACTTGAGAAACTTTAAAATATGGGTATGGAAAATCCAAATACAATATGAAAACAAAAAAAAACCAAACAGATAGGTTACAGGAAATAAGTGGGGATCTCTTTACTAATCTCAGAATAAAGATTCATCCACCAGAGAAATTTGAGCTAAGGGGTGAAATGAGTGGATGAGTGGAGGTGGTGTCCACCTTTATATACTGTGGGAGAATTGATCAGCTCATTTTCTGGAATTTTCTTCAGTAAAAAGATAAGATGCTATTAGTTTAAACTCTCACAGTGTAGCTCTTCTCTGAAGCCTTATTGAACATTTCTGTAAAACAATTAATTGTTGAGTGAAAGAAGTCAGAAGAAGTTTGTTTGACTTGACTAGAAATGGTAGAGTGGATTTCAGTAGCCTCTGATATTCATTGGCACTATGTGAACATGCATGCATAATGACATTTTTACAGAAGGTTAATGCATGTATTATGTAAGCATGGCTTACTTTAAAGCTGTGCAAATTTTTTCCAAGAAATAAAAAAGAAAGCCAGCCTCTATTCTATTATCACTGAATTTAAAACTCTAGTACAAAACAGTTGAAATTACAAATAAAATACATTTAAAAATATAACTATGAAGAGTAAAATTATTCTTTAAAAATTTTTTGCAGTTGTTGAGCTTATTGTTTCCAATTGAAATAATTAAAAATAAGAAACATTTTCAAATGTTTCTAAGTTCAAATGCACAAATGGGGAGACATTTATGTCCTACTTATCTCCCTAGTTGGTTTGTCTTTCTTCCCAGGCGATAACCA
>NW_007232737.1:67827-91711 GCF_000164805.1 Carlito syrichta | reverse complement strand
TTTGTGCATGGGGATAGATAGGGGTCCTGTTTCAATCTTCTGCATGTGGTCAGCCAGTTTTCCCAGCACCATTTACTGAATAGGTTCTCCTCTCCCCCAGTGGTAGGTGGTGGAGGCTTTGTCAAAGATGAGTTGGTTGAGAAATTGAGGTTTTGCTTCTGGGATCTCAATTCTATTCCATTGATCTATATGCCTGTTCCTATACCAATACCAAGCTCTTTTGATGATTGTAGCCTTATAGTAAAGTTTGAAGTCTGGTAGTGTGATACCACCTGCTTTGTTTTTTTTTGCTGAGGATTGTTCTGGCTATTCTTGGAAGTTTGTGTTTCCGTATGAATTCCTGGATTGTTTTTTCTAGGTCTGAGGAGAATGTTGCTGGTAATTTGATGGGTATTGCATTGAATTTGTAGATTGCCTTATGTAAGATGGACATCTTCACAATGTTGATTCTTCCAATCCATGAGCATGGGATATTTTTCCATTTGTTTGTGTTAACTTTGATTTCTTTGAGCAGTGTTTTGTAGTTTTCCTTGTAAAGGTCTTTCACGTCTCTGGTTAGGAAGATGCCAAGGTATTTCAATTATTTTGTGGCTATTGTGAATGGAGTTGTGTTTTTTATTTGGGCTTCTGTTTGTTTATTATTGGTGTAGAGAAATGCGATTGTCTTTTGTACATTTATTTTGTATCCTGAGACTTTGCCAAAGGTCTTTATCAGTGTAAGGAGGGTTTTGACAGATTCTCTCGGGTTTTCAAGGTATACAATCATGTCGTCTGCAAAGAGAGATAACTTGACTTCCTCTTTTCCTATTTGGATACCCCTGATTGCCTTCTCTTCTCTGATTGCTTGAGCCAGGACTTCCAATACTATGCTGAACAGGAGGGGTGAGAGTGGGTATCCTTGTCTTGTTCCAGTTTTCAGGGGAAATGGTTCTAATTTTTGTCCATTTAGGGGTATGCTCGCTGTGGGTTTCTCGTAGATGGCTTTTACTATTTTGAGGCATGTTCCCCGTATGCCTAGATGCTCAAGGGTTTTTATCAAGAAAGGGTACTGGATTTTATCAAAAGCTTTTTCTGCATCTATTGATATAATCATGTGGTTTTTGTTTTGACATCTGTTGAGGTATTTAATAACATTTATGGTTTTACAAATGTTGAACCAGCCTTGCATCCCAGGAATGAAGCCTATTTGGTCATGATGGATGATTTTTGAGATGTATTGCTGAATCCGGTTTGCTAGGATCTTGTTGAGAATTTTAGCATCTATGTTCATCATAGATATTGATCTGTAGTTCTCTTTCTTTGCTGGATCTTTACCTGGCTTGGGTATCAATGTGATGTTGGCTTCGTAAAATGATTTGGGGAGTGTTCCATCTTTTTCAGTCGCCTGGAATACCTTCAGTAGGATTGGTATCAGCTCCTCCTTAAATGTCTTGTAGAATTCTGCTGGAAAGTCATCTGGTCCAGGGCTTTTTTTGGTACTAAGTTTTCTTATTACGTAGTCGATTTCCTTGATATTGGTTTATTTAGGGTCTCAATTTCTTCTTGTTCCAACTTAGGTAGGTTGTGTGATGTCAGAAAGTCTTCCATTTCCTTAAGGTTTTCAAGTTTGTTTCCATACAAGTGTACGTAGTAGTCTCTAATGATCTTTTGTATTTATTCAGGGTCAGATGTGACTTCATCTTTTGTGTTTCTGATTGTGCTTATTTGGTTTTTTCCTCGTTTTTTCTTGGTCAGTCTAGCTAGGGGACCATCGATCTTGTTTATTCTTTCGATGAACCAGCTTTTTGTTTCATTGATTTTTTCTATTATCTTTTTGTCTTCTATGTCCTGGATTTGGGCTTTTATTTTGGTGATCTGGATTCTTCTGCTGAAATTAGGGTTTTTGTGGTCTTGTTTTTCCAGCTTCTTTAGGTGGCTTGTTAGGTTGTTAATTTCTGTTCCTTCCATTTTCCTCATGTGTGTTTGTAGGGATATAAAGTCCCCTCTTATTACATCTTTTAAGGCATCCCAGAGATTTTGGTAAGATGTTTCTTCATTTTCATTAGTTTCCAGGTATCTTTTGATCTCTGTTTTGATGTCATAATTGACCCAGGAGTTATTTAGCATCATGCTGTTTAGTGTCCATGTCTTTGTGGGTTTTGGAGGGACTTTGTTGGTGTCAATGTTTATTTTTATTCCACTGTGGTCCGAGAAGGTGCATGGCAGAATTTCAGTCCTTTTAAATTTGCTTATACTTGATTTGTGTCCAATTAGGTGGTCGATCTTAGAATATGTTCCATGTGGTGATGAGTAGAATGTGTATTCTGTGGTCTTTGGATGGAGTGTTCTATAGGTATCAATTAAGTCCATTTGGTCTAGAGTCTCATTGAGGTTTCGAATCTGCTTGCTGATTTTTTGTCCTGATGATCTGTCTAAGGTTGTGAGTGGTGTATTAAAGTCCCCAGTTATTATGGTGTTAGAGTCAATGTTTTTCTTTAGTTTTCCTAGAAGTTGCTTTATGAATGTTGGCGCACCTATGTTGGGTGCATATATGTTTAGGATAGATATTTCTTGTTGATGGAGTGAACCTTTTATCATTATGTAGTGGCCCTCTGTATCTTTTTTAATTTTTGATACCTTAAATGGTATTTTGTCTGTTATTAGGATCGTGACTCCTCCTTTCTTTTGTGTTCCATTCACCTGAAAATTTGTTTCCCATCCTCTTACTTTAAGTCTGTTATGTCCTTTCTAGTGAGATGGGTCTCTTGAAGGCAATATATTGTTGCTTGGTGATATTTTATCCATTTTGTCATTCTATGTCTTTTCAGTGGTGCATTTAGTCCATTCATATTCAGACTAATTATTGAAATGTGAGAGTTCATCCCTATCATGGAGTTCTTATTGAGTTGTTGTTCTTCCACTTGTTTTTTTCTTTTTTTTTGTCTTTCTTTTGGTTTTGGGGTTGGTTCGTGTATATTTTATTCTTTTCCCTGTACTCTTGTGAAGAACGTTGTTCTTTTTTCCTTTTTTTCTTTGTTTAGTACTTTCTTAAGTGTTTCATGTAGAGATGGTTTGGTGGCTGCATAAGTTCTTAGGGGTTGGATATCTGGGAAAGATTTTAACTCTCCCTCACTGATAAAGCTTAGCTTGGCCAGGCAGGTTATTCTTGGTTGAAATTGTTTATCTTTTAGGACTTTGAAGATAGGGCTCCAAACTCTCCTATCCTGCAGGGTTTCTCCAGATAAATCTGCTGCTATTCTGATTGGTCTTCCATGGTAGGTGATCTGGCCTTTTTCTCTTGCTGCCTTTAGGATTTTTTCTTTTGTGCCTACTTTATTTAGGCGAATTATTATGTGTCTAGGAGTTGGTCTTCTCATTTGTTGTCTTGCGGGGGTTCTCTGAATCTCTTGTGCTTGAATTTTTGTGTCACTGATTAGATTAGGGAAGTTTTCTTGAATGATCTCATGGAAAGTTTTTTCCAATGTGGTCTCTGTTTCTCTTTCTGCCTCAGGGACTCCGATTATTCTTAGGTTAGGCCTCTTGAGGTAGTCACTCATCTCTTGAAGGTTTTGTTCTGTCTTTTTGAGCTTATTTTCTGTGTTTTTAAGAGTTTGGGTTATTTCTATATTTTGGTCCTCAAGCTCTGAGATTCTTTCTTCTGCTTGGGTAATCTGCTTTCCAGGCTTATCAATTTGTTATTTATTTCATTCACAGTATTCTTTATTACTGTTATCTCAGATATCAGCTCCTTCCTAGTTTCTTCTTGTGTCTCCTCAATTCTTTTTTATCTCTCCATTATTGTTTTGATATCTACATTTGCAGTTTGAGATCCTTCATTCTGGGGACTTTTCATTGTTTGCATTCCAAAGTCAGATATCTCAGTGTCTGCTCTCCCAGGCATCTGGGAGGGACCCATACTCTTCTTTTGGTTTTTCTTCATTTCTGTAGATTTTTCTCCCTCTCCCACTTTCCCTCCCCCTCTTCAATTCTGTTTTTGAGGGAAGGTGGGGTTGCTTTTATTTCTCTTCTGCAATGACCTGTTCTTCCTTATGAGGGTCTTCTGGCTTTGTTCACTTTTCCCTCTGCTTTATAGTCTGTCTATTCAGCAGTATGCAGTCTTGGTCCCTAGATTTAAAAAGGGGGCATATAGAAGAGGAAAATAATGGAGGAAGGGGGAGTCAATAGGGAGTTAGAGAGAGAAGTGTGAGAGGGAGAACAGATATACATACCAACTATCAGGTGAGAACGAGACACAGGGCTGGGAAGAGGTGAAGAAAGACACATAAGAAAGATTCCCTAAAAAGTACTGATAGCTACACAGAGACAGGGCAATAAAATCGAGCAACAGTGTAAGCCAGAAGGTAAACAACAAACGTGATCTAAACCAACATTTACAATGATAAAATCATAAGTCAAAATAAGCGAAAGAGAGAAGTGCGAGAGGGATAACAGATATACATACCAGCTATCAGGTGAGAAAGAGTCACAGGGCCGGGAAGAAGTGAAAAAAGACAGGTAAGAAAGATTCCCTAAAGAATACTGATAGCTACACAGAGACAGGCCAAAAAAATCAAGAAACGGTATAAGTCAGAAGGTAAACACCAAACGTAATCTAGACCAACAGTTTCAATGATAAAATCATAAGTCAAAATAAGTGATCAGACTAGAGTCACTTCTGTGATCTCTGATTACAGCCTCTCCCTTTTGTTTTTGGTTGCAGCATA
This sequence comes from Carlito syrichta, assembly GCF_000164805.1. Classification (NCBI taxonomy): domain Eukaryota; kingdom Metazoa; phylum Chordata; class Mammalia; order Primates; family Tarsiidae; genus Carlito; species Carlito syrichta. The sequence continues at coordinate 87,008 of NW_007232737.1, read as the reverse complement.
GGGGTGGGGCTTTGTCTCCTGTTTCGTGCTGTTGCCTTAGGAACTGAGGTAAAGTTTTTTGATAGGTGGGTGGGGCAATGGAAGTCTCTGCCTGGAGAATAGCACGGTAGTTTACCCAGATCTGTTTTTCTCCACTTGTCTGGGTCCCCCGGCTTGGGGTTTTGCACTGAGTGCCTCAGCCTGGATGGGCCCAGAGTTCCAGAGCTCCAAAGCTCCAAAGGGCAGGCAGTGGGCAGCGAGAGTGGCTCTGGGCCTCCCACAGGTTACTTCAGCCAGGAATGGGACCGGTGTCTCTGAGGGGCGGGTGCCCAGAGCCTCCTTGTGTGACCGGCGGTGCCGGGTGCTGAGCTGGAGACAATGCAGCCAGGGAGAGAGCCGGAGGGAGCAGGGACCTAATACTTCCCTGCACGCTGCAATATCTGGCCTTAGGAAATGAGGTAAAGTTTGTTGCTAGGTGGGCGGGGCAATGGAAGTCTCTGCCTGGAGAATGGCGAGGCAGTTTAAGCAGATCCGTTTTTCTCCGCTTGTCTGGGTCCTCTGGCTTGGGATCTCACGCTGAGTGCCTCAGTCAGGGTGGACCCGGAGTTCCAGAGCTCCAAAGTTCCAAAGGGCAGGCTGTAAGTGGTGAGAGTGGTGCTGGATACCTACAGAGTACTTCAACCAGGAATGGGACCGGTGTGTCTGAGAGGCGGGCGCCCAGATCCTCCCTGTGTGACCGGCGGCTTGGTGCCGGGTGCCCGGGCTGGAGACAATGCAGCCAGGGAGGGATCTGGAGGGGGCTGGGACCGGAGACTTCCACACACGGCAGCAATGGGGGGTGCAATATCTGACCTTGCATGGGACTGAAGTTCCCGGGCCTGACCCCACCATGGTTGGTGGTGGGCTGGGGTATGGGGGTAGAGAAGTAATAGCCTTTTTGGGAACTCACATTCAGAGAATCTCACCAGTTCACCTATGCCGTCGCCATCTTGCCCCGTCTCCCCACCATTGCCTTTTACCTTCTGCCCTGGGTGGCCTCCAACTTCCACCCAGCACAGCCCAAGTAGCCCAGTGCTAAGCTGGTCTGCATTCCCCAACAGTCTTGGGCTGCAGCAGAAAAAGAGATCAGCTGGAGCCATGAGACCAGCTCCACCCACCTTGACCCATCTCCCAGCTTGGGATCCAACAATATCAAAATGAGAGGCACAGAAGCCCCTCCCTCATGCTAGATAGACACAGGCCAGATCAGAGTGGCAGATTTTGCAGGAAGCCCAGATCTGAATCACCCTCCACAACAGGCCAGGGGCAACTGACCCTAATTTTGAACAACTCTACCAGCCTGCAATGAGAGCTAGAAATCTGAGCTGAAAGAACATTGGACTTAAAGGAAAAGTCTCAGAGTGTGTTTGGTTCCCTTGTTTTAACTTTTAAAAATTCTTTTTCTGTTTGTCATACCCATCTTTTTTTCCCTTTTCTCTCTCTTCTTACTGTTATCAATAACGTTTTTATATTTGCTTTAGTTCTGTTAGTTTACTGACTTTATTTTATTCTATTTTATTTATATTTTTCCCTTTAAACCTCAAGTTTGTATAAGTAAATAGTACACCAATAAGGATTGGTTAGCTTGTATGTCTGTATGATTGTATGTTTTAGTTTTTTCGTGTGCTTGTTGGCTTGTTTGTTGTTGTTTTTCTTTTTACTCGTATCTGTCATTGTGTCTCTTTTCACTTGTTAGTCGGTATGTTTGTTTTCCCTCATACTCTTCTCTCTCCCCACCTCTCTTTCCCTCCCACTCCCTGTTCCATTCTTTTCCCTTTTCTTACCTCATTTTGCTTTCAGGGAGTAAGTCTATCAGCCCCACTGCATGGACAGAAGGCAAGGCAGTGAGAAGTGGGTACCAGATTATCCATACATATGTTGGTGTATATTAGTATCTGCAGGTAGATTTTGAATCACAACTCTGTTCTCAATTAAATCTCAAAACTACAAAAAGGATCAACCCCAAACTGCAGTCCAGCTCCAGAATTGAACAAAGCCAGAGTATATACATAAGGAAGAATAGGAGATTGAACAAACAGAGGTAAAAGCCACCCCTCCACCCCTGAACAACAGAATTAGAGAAGATGGGAGGAACAGAAAAAGTGAGGAGGAAAACCTACAAAAATGAAGAAAAACCAAAAGAATATAGATCTCCATCAGACTCCTGGGAGGTCAGACACTGAGAATTATTCAAGAAAACTACCCTCATCTCATTATTCAAAAATTATTCAAGAAAACTACCCTCATCTCATCAGTGATGCAAACAATGAAGAGCCCTCAGAATGACTGGTCACATATAACAGACCCAGACATCAAGAAATCAATAGAGAGAATTAAAAAAAATTGAGGAGAGACAAGAGGAAAATAGGAAAGAGAGGATAACTGAAATAACAGCAGTAAAGAATACTATGATTGAAATAAATAAATTAATAGGCATGGAAAGCAGAATTAGCCAAGCAGAAGAAAGAATCTCTTGAAGACCAAAATACAGAACTTGAAGACCAAGATACAGCTTGAAGACCAAAATACAGAACTAGCCCCACTGTCAAAAACATAGAAAAGAGACTTAAAAAGACAGAACAAAACCTTCAAGAGATGATCAATTACTTCCAGAGACCGAATCTAAGAGTAATTGGCCTTCCTGAGGCAGAAAGAGAGACAGAGACCACCCTGGAACAAACATTCCATGAAATTATTCAAGAAAACTACCCTCATCTCATCAGTGATGCAAAAATTCAAACACAAGAGATTCAGAGAACCCCTGCAAGACAACAGTGACAAGACCAACTCCAAGACACATAATAATTCACCTAAGCAGGTATAAAAAAAATCCTAAAGGCAACAAGAGAAAAATGTCAGACTACCTAGCAGGGAAGAACAATTAGAATAGCAGCAGATTTATCTACAGAAACCCTTCAGGCTAAGAAAGCTTGGAGCCCAATCTTCAAAGTTCTCAAAGATAAACAATTTCAACCAAGAAGAACCTACCCAACCAAGCTAAGCTTCATTAGTGAGGGAGAATTAAAATCTTTCCTAACATCCAATTCCTAAGAACTTATACTGCCTCCAGACCATTTCTACAAGAAACGCTTAAGAAATATTAAACACAGAAGAGAAGGAGAAAAGAACGACAATGTTCTTCACAAGAGTACAGGGAAAAGATTTAAAAGACACATGAATCAAACTCAAAACCAAAGGAAAGACAACAAATAAACAGGAACAACAACAATTCTATAAGAACCTCATGACAGGGATAAACTCCCACATTTCAATAATTAGCTTGAATGTGAATGGACTAAATGAACCACTGAAAAAGACACAGAATTGTGGCCTGATTAAGAAATCATGACCTCATTATTTGCTGCATCTGGTGGATTTATGTCATTACAAGGGATGCACACAGACTTAAGGTAAAGGTTGGAAAATGAATTTTCATGCAAATGAATCACAAAAGAAGGCAGGAGTTGCAATCTTAATATCAGACAAAATAACTTTAAGCTATCAAAAATTTAAAAAGATGCAAAAGGACACTACATAATGATAAAAAGTTTAATCCATCAACAAGATATATCCATCCTAAACATATATGCACCCAACACAGGAGCACCAGCATTTATAAAACAACTAGTAAATAACTAGAAAAAGATATTGACTCTAAAACTATTATACTAGGGGACTTAAATACCCCACTGACAGCCCTAGAGAGATCATTGGGGCAAAAAATCAACAAGGAGATGCAGAACCTAAACTTGACACTTCAACATATGGACTTAGTGGATACCTATGGAACATTCCACCCAACAACCACAGCAAATACATTCTACTCATCACCACATGGAATGTACTCTAAGATTTATCACACCCTTGGCCATAAGTCAAGCATAAACAAGTTTCATAAGGTTGAAATCTTGCCATGCACATTCTCAGACCATAGAGGAATAAAAATAAATATCAAAACCAACAACATTTCCCCAAAGCCCACAAAGACATAGACACTAAGCAGCATGATACTGAACAATGACTGGGTCAACACTGAAATCAAAGAAGAAAATGAAAGATTCCTGAAAACAAGTGAAAATGAAGAAACATCTTGCCAAAACCTCTGGGATGCCCTGAAATCAGTTCTCAGAAGGGAATTTACATCTCTACTAGCACTCATCAAGAAAATGGAAAGATCACAAGTGGAGAGCCTAATAAATCACCTAAGGGAGCTAGAAAGAGAAGACCACTAAAACCCCAACTTTAGCAGAAGAATTCAAATCACAAAAATAAGAGGCCAAATATGGGACATAGAGGACAAAAATATCATAGAAAACATCAACAAAACAAAAAGCTGGTTCTATGAAAGAATTAACAAGATTGATGTTCCCCTAGACAGAATGACCAAGAAAAATAGAGGAAAAAGCCTAAATAAACACAATCTGATATTCAAAAGATCAAATCACTATTAACTTTGAAGAAATACTAATGATTATCAGAGATTACTATCTTGATAAATTAGATGAAATGAAGGACTTTCTGACATTACAAAACTTCCCCATGTTACAACAAGAAGACATTGAGACACTAAATAGGCCCATATCAACCCAGGAAATCAACTCTGTCATATGAAAACTACCTACAAAATAAAAGCCCTGGACTGGATGGCTTACCTGCAGAATTCTACAAAATGTACAAGGAGGTGCTGATACCAATCCTATTGAAAGTATTCCAGATAATTGAGAAAGATGGCATTCTCCCCAAATCGTTTTACAAAACTAACATTTCACTGATACCCAAACCAGGTAAAGATCCAACAAAGAAAGAGAACTACAGGCCAATATCCCTTATGAACATAGATGTAAAAATCTTCAACAAGATTCTAGCAAATTGGATCCAAAAACACATCTCAAATATCATCTGCCATGACCAAGTAAGCTTCATTCCCAAGATGCAGGTCTGGTTCAACATTCACAAGACCATAAATGTCATTAAATACATCAACAGATGTAAAAGTAAGAACCACATGATTATCTCATTAGATGCAAAAAAAGCTTTTGATAAAATCCAGCATCTCGTCTTGATAAAAACCCTCAAACATCTAGGTATAGAAGGAACATACCTCAAAATAGTAAGTGCCATCTATGACAAACCCACAGCTAACTTATTGCAAAATGAGCAGAAACTAGAATTATTTCTCCTGAAAACTGGAACAAGACAAGTCTGCCCACACTCACCCCTCTTATTCAATATTGTGTTGGAAGTCCTAGCTCAGGCAATTAGCCAAGAGAAGTAAATCAGGGATATCCAAATAGGAAAAGAGGAAGTCAAGTTATTCCTCTTTGCTGATGATATGATCCTATACCTTGAAAATCCAAGAGAATCTGTCAAAAACCTGCTTGCAGTGATAAAGGATTTTGGAAGGGTCTCAGGGTACAAAATAAATGTGCAAAGACGGTTGCATTCCTTTACACCAACAATAATCTGGCAGAGATCCAAATAAAAAGTACAATCCCATTCACAATAGCCAACAAAAAATGAAATGCCTCGGCATCTTCCTAACCAGAGAAGTGAAAGACCTTTATGATAAAAGTTACAAAACACTGCTTAAAGAAATCCAAGAAGGCACACACATTCTCATGGACAGGGAGAATCAACATTGTTAAGATATCTATCCTACCAAAGTCAATCTACAGATTCAACGCAATACCCATTAAGTTACCAACATCATTCTTCTCAGACCTGGAAATGACAATACAGAAACTTATATGGAAACATAAACAACAACGAATAGTCAAAACAATCCTTAGTAAAAGAAACAAAGCAAGAGGTAACACACTTCCAGACTTCAAACTTTATTATAAGGCTACAGTAATCAAAACAGCCTGGTCTTGGTACAAGAACAGGCACATAGACCAATGGAACAGAATAGAGATTCCAGATGCAAAGCCTCAATTCCTCAACCAATTCATCTTTGACAAAGCCTCCAACAACAAGCACTGGGGAGAAGAGAACCTATTCAGTAAATGGTCCTGGGAAAACTGGCTGACCACATGCAGAAGATTGAAACAGGACCCCTACCTATCACCATACACAAAAATTAACTCTAAATGGATCAAATACCTAAATGTAAAACCTCAAACTATAAGAATCTTAGAAAGCACAGGAGACACCCTTATGGAAATTGGAACTGGGAACCAATTTCTATTCAGAACAGTAAAGGCCAATACCTTAAGAAATCAGATAGACAAGTAGGACCTCATCAAATTAATGAGCTTCTCAAAGCAAGAGAAACCATCAAGAGAGCAGGGAGACAGCCCACAGAATGGGAAAAATATATTTGCCAACTGTTTATCCAACAAATGCCTAACATCTAGGATCTACAAGGAACTCAAACACGCCAAAAGGAAAACAAACAAACAAACAGCCCCTTTAAAAACGGGGGCAAAAGATATGAATAGACACTTCTCAGAAGAAGATATACGGGCAGCCTACAGACACATGAAAAAGTGCTCAGCCTCACTCATCATGAGAGAAATGCAAATCAGAACCACATTGAGATATCACCTACCCTCTGTAAGAATGGCCATCATCAATAAAACAAACAACAGATGCTGGTGAGGATGTGGAGAAAAAGAAATGCTTCTACCCTGCTGGTGGGAATGCAAACTGGTGTGGCCTCTTTTGAAGACAGTGTGGTGATTCCTAAAAGAACTAGAAATTGACCTTCCCTATGACCCAGTAATTCCCCTATTGGGAATATACCCATAGGAACTCAAATTATTTTACAAAAAAGATACCTGTACACGTATTTTTGTTGCAGCTCTATTCACAATAGCAAAAACATGGAACCAACCGTGTTGCCCATCAAAGCTGGACTGGTTAAAAAAATGTGGTACATATACACATGGAATATTATGCATCCACAAAGAAGGACAGATATATGGATTTGCAGCAACTTGGATGGATTTGGAGTCAATGATACTCAGTGATTTATCACAGAAACAAAGGACAGTGTTCCCTATGTTGTCATTCATAAACAGACCTTGAACAATTATAATGCTATAATAAAGAGATTCTCAGTATTGGAAAGCTGTCAGGGGAGGAGGAGTGGGATAGGCAGTTGAGGGAAACTGCTAAGGAGGGAGGAGCATACATTATCAACAAGGGTCCTGTCTGATGAATGTTTATCTACCTAATCCTGAAATGTACCCCATATCTTTATAATAAAAATTTTAAAAAGTAATGAAGCTAATTTGAAAAAAAATGATAATAGATGAGTATCCAGAATATCTTTTAAAACCCTTACAACTAATAATAAGTTAAATTACCCAACACAAAGTGGGAAAAGAATCTGAATAGACCACTTTTCAAAAAAGGATATAGAAAAGGACAATAAGCACATGAAATGTTGCTCAACATCATTATTCGTTAAGGAGACGTAAATTAAAATTACACAAGATATTACTACACATCCACTCAGATGACTGTAACAAAAAGAAAAATGGAAAATAATCTGGTTTGGAGAGGATGTGAGGAAATTTGAACCCTCATACATTACTGGTAGGAGTGTAATTGGTCCAGTGGAAAATGCTTTGCAGCCTCTAAGGAAAGCAAGCTCAAGGTTAGGATTACCCAGCAATTTCATTCCTACATATACACCCAAAATAATTGAAAACAATCTCTCAAAAAAAGAATTACAGGTGTAAACATCCTCATAACAGCATTCACAATAGCCAAATGGTGGAAATGTTGCCAATGTGCATCAGCAGATGAATGGATAAAAAAATTGTGATACAATGAAATACTATTCAGGCATAAAAAGAAAGCTGGACTCGGTGGCTCATTCTGTAATGCCAGCACTCTGGGAGGCCGAGATGAGGGATTGCCTGAGCCCGTGGGTTCAAGATCCGTCCAGGCAACTTGGTGAGACCTTGTCTTTACAATAAATAAAATAAACATTAGCCAGGTGTGGTAGCATGTGCCTGTACTTCTGGCTACTTGGAAGGCTGAGGTAGAAGGATCGATTGCCAGAGCCCAGCAGGTTGATGCTGGGGTGGATGTGTGTGTGCCACTGCACTCCAACTCATGTGATAGAGTAAGATTCCAACTAAAAGTAAATAATAAATAAATAAATAAAGTACTAATATATTCTCCAGTGTGTATGAACCTTGAAAACATTAAGAAAACTGAAAGAAGAAAGTGACACAGAAGGCCAACTATGATGTGATTCTGTTTATATGAAGCATACAAAATAGGTAAATCCTTAGAGACAGAATGCAGATTGCTGTTTGCTAGGGTTGAGGGTAGAGGGAGGGGGGAGCAACAGCAAAATGGGCTGGGGCTCAGTTCCTAGGCAGCTCAGAGATGAATATAATTCTGGAAGACAATTCTTTGTGCTTCTCTTCCTTCAACTTGAGAGAAAGGAGGAGAAGGAGGGAGAGGAGGAAAACCAGGAGTGGAAGAGAGGAGAGGGGGAGTGAGAGAGAGATGTGGTTACACTAAAATAAGTCTGTGACACAGCATTAACAGGATTGCTCAGCTTGATGAAACACAGAAAACAAAACTCCACCCACTGCTTCCTCCTTCCTGAACCTGCAGTGGCCTTTCTTGGGCACACTCCTGGTGCAGTTAAGCTTCGTGCCTGGGACCATCAACTTCCCAACAGCCTGTCCTGAAAGCCCAATGACTTTGGGAAGCAGTGATGGAAATACAGCCAGAAGGTGCAAATACAGTAAGTCCCCCACATACAAATGAGTTCTGCTCCAAGACTGTGTTCATATGTCCAATTTGTTCTTAAGTTCAACAGTTAGCCTAGGTACCGAACTAACACAATTGACTATATAGTGCAATACTGTAATAGTTTTATAATACTTTTCACACATCACATCCATAGTGCTGTCTCCTCCCTCCTCTCTGCTTCCTCCTTACTATACCAGTTCTCACTTGTGAACCCTTCTGAGTCACAGTGAGAAGGTTCAGAGGACAGAAGGGGGATAAGGCAGAGGCTTTTGGGCTTTGTAAGAGTGCTTCATCCAGGGGGAGAGACTCCTCCTCTCTCCTAAGTTGGTGTGTATCCCTTAAATATTGATTGGCTCATACAAATAAGCTAACTCACCTTTCCTAGTTCCCAGTTGTGTGTCTGGGTGTGTCTGTGTGTCACCTTCCCATAGTGTCTTCTCTTTGTCCACATATACAAATAGGAGTCCCATCTGGGAAAACACACACACTTCTCTTATATAGAACAGCTGCTGGGTAAACAGACCTGTAAGAACCATATTCCTGTCTCTTATAGTTAACTCCATTCATAACTCTGAGTCAGCAATCAAGGAATTCACAAGCACTTGAAGGTGAAACCTAGGTGAACAGTGCAACTGACTATGGGAGAAAAATTTAAAAGTAATTACCAGAAGAATTAATCACTGTGTCACTAAACTGTCTATATAGAACATTCTGTGGAATGCACTGTCAAGCAAGAGGAAAGGCTGATAGATTCTGCCAATAAAAAAAGAAACCCTTTTTAGATACAGACACTTTATTACTTACATAGACAGCAAGACCAAGGCTAGCTACAGGTGTCAGCACTGTGTCCCTTGCATAGGGTGACACTGGACAAAAAAGGACCAGGTGACTGAACAAGAATAATAGGATGTTCTGCTGCTGAGTAGAAAATGCCAGCCTGCATCTCTTCCCTTTGGAAGGGGGTGAAGTAACAAGTCTCATACCTTCCCAGAACCAGAGGTGCACTTAGAAGCTGTGTCATGACAGCCTTTCTGATCAATAGGAAAGCAAGTAAGAAGTGGTGACGTAGAGGCTCCAAACAAACCTCCCATGTTCTCAGGTTCTGGAAGGATCAGAGTATTCTGCCATGACATACATCAGTTACAGTTAAAGATTGCTGATATGTCCCAAGTAGAGCTGTTCAAGGTCACCAGGGCACTAAGATAGAGCCATTACCATAAACCAACCCTAAAGCTTCTGGAACTAATAAGTGAATTAAGAAAGGTTTGTATTCCAGCCTGGGTGACAGAGTAAGACTCCAACAAAAAAAAAAAAAAAAGGAAGGAAGGAAATCGCCATAGTCACCCCAATCTTCAGTAACTACCACACTGATTAGTCAGCCACCACTCACATTGAGGCAAGTTCCTCTACCATCAAAAAAACTACAACAACCAAAAACTCACATTTTTTTAGTGATAAAATACTTTAAATTAAAAAAAGGTGTAGAATATAAGGTCAACATACAAAAATCAACTGTATTCCTCTAGACTAGCAAGAACAAGTGGAAACAACAAAAATTTTGATTAAAAAATATTGTTTATATTGGCTCCCCCAAAACTTGAAATACTTAGGTATACTGTCAACCTAGGAAAATGTATAAAAAAGGCATATGCAGCCACAAAGAAGGAAAATATATAGACTTCACAGCAACTTTGATGTATTTGGAGTCAATCATACTCAGTGATCTAGCACAAAACAAAGAGCAGAGTACCACATATTCTCACTCATAAGCAGATCTTGAACAATGATAATACTATAAGAAAGCATTTGGCAGTAATGGGAAACTGTCGGGTGGTGGGGGTGGGATTGGCAATTGAGGGAAACTGCTAGGGGAGTGAGGAGCATACCTCATCAGCAAGGATACCTGCATAATCAATGTTTGTATACCTAACTCTGAATTGTACCCTACATCTTTATAATTTAAAAAATGCATATGCTGAAAACTGTAAAACACTGAAGAAGTAATCAAGAAAGACCCAGATATAGAGTGATCAATCATGTCATGTTTTGGAATATGCATTTTAGTTAAGATGTTAATTCTCTCCATATTGATCTACAGATTTAACACAATTCCAGCCAAAACCCTAGCAGTATTTGTCTTTGATGAAAAAGATACTTTTATAATTCATATGGAAAGACTGTAGATACCAGAATAACCAAAACAATTTTGGTTTAAGAAAGATGTTGGGGAACTCACACTACTCAACTTCTCAATTACTACAAAGGTACAGTAATGAAGACAGTATAGTATTGCAAATGGATAGACATATGAATTGATGGGGAAAAAAGATTTCAGAATTAAATTCAAATAAATATGGCAAATTGACTTTTGATGCAAAGGCAGTTCAGTGGGGTTGGGGAGTGGAAGAGAGACAGTCTTCAACAAATAGTGTGAAAAATGGTCATGCATCATGTGAAAAAAAGAACTACCTCTATCAAAGCTTATACTTTTCACAAAATTTAACTCAAACTGCCCCAGGGAAACTATACATTTTTTTCTTTTTTTTAACTTTTGAGTCAGAGTCTCACTCTGTCACCCAGGTTTTAGTGCAGTGACATGCTCACAGCCACCACAGTCTCAACCAGCTGGTCTCAGGCCATCCTTCTGCCTCAGTCTTCTAAGTACCTGAAACTACAGGTGTGCACAACCATGCCCAGCTAATTTTTTTATTTATTGTAGAGATGAGGTCTTGCCAAGTTGTCCAGGCTGGTCTCAAACCCCTGGACTCAGACAATCTTTTTGCCTTGGCCTCCCAAATGCTGGGATTACAGGCTTGAGTCACTGTGCCTGGCCCTACACATATTCTAGAAGAAAACATCAAAGAAAATATTTATGACCTAAGGAAAAGAAAGGACATAACATGGAGTTAATATACCCAATGAGTGTCTATTTTAACATTGCTTAGCTTGGTCATATTTTTCTAGCAGTTCTCTTTAATTTACCCTCTAATCACTAGCCAAGGACAGAACCAGTTTCTCAGAGTTAGCTATTGATAATTGCTTTACAACTCCCTCCCCAGCTTGTTTTGTAAACACATTAACCTAATTAGCTCTTCAGAACCATCATGACTCAGACCCCATCAACATGACAACTGTCATGTGACCAACCCACCCATCAGTCTGCTGTCCATCACCTGACATCAGTACCTGTGCGTACCTTCCCTCCAGATGATGTGGAGAAGACCACCACCCAATCTCCTTAACAACCTTCCCCATCAAAGGGAAAGTTGAAAAACAATTTGACTTCCAGCAGTCGGCTGCCATTGCTTTGCTAAGCCATGGTTTGATCATGTAGCAACTTGAGTCATGGTCTCCATGTTTCCTAGCCTTGCCTCAGCCCCCTCCCCTGCCTTGAGGAGATGAATCTCTCTCTCTCTCTCCTCTTCCCCCTCTCATTTGCTTTCTAAATAAACTATATTTTCCCATCTAACTTCTGTGCAATTCTTTGCATCTTTCATGTGGCACCAGATCACACACCAGATACCCACACCCATGGCAGGATTGAATTAACATTCTGGAGGCCCTTCTGGGATTGTGACCTAAAAGGAAAGGCAACAAAAGCAAAGAAGTCATGGGACATGCTCAGAGCATACTCCCAGGCCCCAACAGCAATAGAAGGAAGCCATTCCTGATTCTAACTCACAGTGGGCTGTGGGAGAACCTGGAAGCCAGCACAGGAGGCAGGCAAGATTTCCAGATAGGGATCTGTCAAGAGGGGGAGATGCCCCCACAGCAAGACCAAGATGTGAGTGTGGCATGTGCTCCAACTGCAGGTGCTGGAGTTGGGTGCCTCCTTTTCTTATGACTGGATTGGGAAGAGTATGGCTTGGGAACCAAGGTTTCTGTTCCTGACAGGGAGTTTTTTGTCCTGGGATGCAGTTTCAACATCTGAAAACTGACTACTTGTGACATGACTGGCTGTCCCAGCTTGCTGCTAGTAAACCATGCTGGCAGTTTACAGAAGGGCATCCTGCCAGTTGAGAGTGTAGGAGTGAGGCAGTTCCCACTACTCCCTAATATAGGGTGTGGAACCCAAGCCACCCCTCTTTCCCTGTGTTATGACCAAGTAAGCAGGAAGAAGTCATGCCTGTAAACTGAGTTTAATTAATTAGAGTCCATTATTAACGAGTGGGTAAAGAGTAGGCAAATGCCAGGAAAAATAGCTCTTGACAAATTGGTGCAGTTTGTGACAAGCTTTTATAGGTAAAATTTGCAGCCTTGGCTACATAACAACTTAGTGACTATAGCAACTTATTAACTAACAACTTGGCAACCAAAATGGGAACTTTGATTGTTAGGGAGCTTTAATTAATTTCATGTCAGGTAGGTATAGCCAGTGCCCAGAAAGTCCCTGGAGTTCTGCCATTATGATATAGTTTAAGGTAGTTACATAGAGACAAGGAAGAAGACTCATTATACAATGGAATTACCCTCATCAGGCCACTAACAGAATATAAGAACAAACTATGAAAATGTCAAAGCGTAACATTTGATTTCAGTTAACAAAGCATACAATCACATGGAAGCTAAGGCGAAGGAGTTCTATAATGGACAGCAGGCAACTGTCAGCATAACCTGTCCAAAGAAGTCAAAGCTGGGGGTCTGGGGTCATGGGAACATTACTGTAATCACACGTGGGCATTGATTCTTAGGTCAGGCAGGTACCTAAGATGAAAATTTTAAACAAAATGGAGTAAGCTGGTTAATATTATTACTTTGCTAGCAATTTGATTTTATTAACTGATTTAACTTATTTCACCTGCACTAGCTCTTTGATGCAGCAGTGATTGCTCTGTTCCTCCCTGGAGCAAATCTGGGGGCCTGAGAACTACCTGCCAAACCCTTTCAGGATCTGTGCTTGCGCCTGCTGCTGGAGTACCTCAGTGCAGAATTGCCTGTCCCAGTGCTGGCTTTGTCCTCCCCACCTCAGAGGAGAGCATGGGATTGAGACCGTGGAGAGTACCATCACCTAACCCATTGCCTAGGACACCTGAATATTCCCCCCTGATAAACCAAGGTAAAACATAAACCTTACTGCCACCACCACTGCTGGCCCTCAATTGCTACTTCCACCTGCTGACTGGGAGGTCAACCCACACAGCTCACTGCAACATCTGCTAGCACAAATGCACAGTGTTTGGGAAGGAGACAAGCATTGTGTGATCTCTGCAGCCACCATAGCCCATGCCACCCCAGTCATTCAGGAGACTGTGAGCCCACTCACCCAACCAGCATTGGAAAGCCATCACAATGAGGTTATTTATAACAAGGAAATCATAGAGACTACATGCTTCTGAACATACTCAGAAGCAAAGTCAAATGAGCCTACTTAACATACAACATAGTCACATCCACAAGAAAAAGAAAGTTCTGCCCCAATAAAAGTAAATGTAAAAATTAGATGAAGTGACAGTTATTCCAGATGTGAATATATCAATGCAGTAATACTTGAAGTATTAAAAATTGAGGTGCTATGACACCTGCAAAGGAAATAGCAATTCTCTAGTAGTGGATCACAACCAAAAATAAATACTCACAATGCAAGATAAAGAATTCAAAATACTGATTTTAAAGAAACTCAATTTGATACAAGAGAAATCTATGAAAACCAATAGAAAGAAAACAGAAATAAATTCAGCATATGAATGATAAATTTACCACAGAGATAGTTATCTTTAAAAACAAATAAACAAAATAGAAAAGCTCATTAGAAGAATTATAAAATACAGTCAGAAGATTCAACAATAGAACAGACTAAGCAAAATAAATAGTCTGAGAACTTGAAGATGAGTCTTTTGTGTTAATCCAATCTGATATAAATACATTTAAAAGAGAGTGAACACACTTTCAAGAAGTATGGAATCACATAAAATGACCAAATCTACATATCATAGGAATTCCCAAGGGAGAAAAAAAGGTTTGGAAAACATACTTATGGAAAAAATTGAGGAAAACTTTCCTAGTTAAGCAGGAGATTTACACATTCAGATATAAGACATCCAATGTGCTCCAGGAAAATACAGTGCAAGAAAGATTGCATCACAGCATATAGTCATCAGACTGTCAAAGATTAATATGAAGGAAAAAATTCTAAAATCAGCAAAAGTAAAGAGTCTAGTCACCTATAAAGGAAATCCCATTAGATTTACAGGAGCCTTATCAGCAGAAACATCACAAGCCAGAAGAGTTGGAATTTTATTTTCAAAGTGTTTAAAGAAAAAAGCTGTCAACCACAAATTTTGTATGCTGCTAGCAGAAGCGTCATAAATTCAGGAGAAATAAAATCTTTCCCAGCCAAGCAAACACTGAGGGAATGTGTCACCACTAGGCCAGCTTACTCCAAGAAATTCTCAAAGGAGTTCTAAACATCAAAACATAAGGTTGATACTCATTACGATGAAAACTCATGGAGGTATAAAACTCAAAGATCTTATAAATTACACAAAGAAAGAAAAGAAAGAAGTCAAATGACAAACATAAGAGAACTCCACAAAACCACAAAGCAAAAAAACAGAGAAAAGAGAAACAAAGAACCTACAAAGAAACTAGTTAACAATTCTCATTATGACAGGAGCAATACTTCACATATCAATATTAATATTGAATGTAAATAAATTAAAATTTCCTCTTAAAAGATGTACACCTGGAAGAATGAACTTAAAAAAAAAGAACAAGTTATATGCCACTTAAAGAAACTTACCTTACTGGTAAAGCCACTTACAGACTGAAGATAAAGGGGTGGAAAAAGAGATGGCATACAATGGAAACCAAAAGTGAACAGGAGTAGCTATATTTATATCAGATAAAGCATACATTAAAGAAAAAATAGTAAAAGAAAGATAAAGAAGGTCATTATATAATGATAAAGGGATCAGAGGACTTCTGGCCAGATGGGGATGGGGCAACTTGGTCTGTGAGACCCTCTATGAAAGAGAACACACATAAAGACTCTAGCTCTCTTCCGGGAGCTGCGACTCTCCTCATCGGCAACCTGCTCTTCACAGGGAGCTCAGCCACAGCCACAGCCACAGATGCCGTCACCATGGCCATCACCCCACCCATGCCTGAGGTGACCCAAGGCTCTGGATCATGAAGCTCCCACAAGCACAATCTACTGAAATTGCTGCTGCTGCTGCCACTACCATGCCCCACCCCTTGCCTGGAGCCAGGCTCATGGAGCTCCTTTCACACACTGTGAAGCAGCAGCTGCCACCACTGCTACCTTTACCTGCTCCTCCCGTCCTGGGCGGCCTCTTACTTCCACCTCACCATGCTTGCATTGGCTTGCAATCTACAGCTGCTGCGGATAAAGATCAACTGGAGCAGTGAGATAGCACCACCTGCTGGGGATCCAAGGCAACAACATAAAAATGGGAAAGACAGAAGATCCTTCCCCTTGATAAATTGACACAGGCCATATCTGAGTGGTAGACTGGGCAGGGAGCACAAATCTGAACCACCCTCCACAGCAGGCCAGGGGTAACTGACCCTACTGTGAACAAATCTACCAGTCTGCAAAGACAGCTAGAAATCAGAGCTGAAAGGACATTGAACTTAAAGGAAAAGTCTCAGAATGTGCTTGGTTGGTTCTGTTAGTTTACTGACTTTATGCTATTCCTTTTTTTTGTTTTATTTTTCATTTTTTGTTTTTTATCTCTGTAAGCCCCATCTTTGTACAGAGGAATAGTGCACCAATAAGGAGGTTGGTTAGCATGTATGTTAGCATCATTGTATGTTTTAGTTTTTTCGTATGGTTGTTGGTTAGTTTGTAGTTGTTGTTATTATTTTTCTTTTTAATTGTTGCAGTCTTTGTGTCTCTTTTCATTTGTTAGTCGGTATGCTTGTCTGTTTTCCCTCTTACTCCTCTCTCTCTCTTCACCCTCTTCCCTCCACTGCCTGCTCCATTCTCTTCCCTTTGTTAACCTCATTTTGCTTTCAGGGAGTAAACCTACAACCCCACTGCATAAACAGATTCCAAGGCAGTGGAAAGTCGGTTTCAGATTATCCATATACCTGTCGGCAGATACTGGGATCTGCAGATAGATTCTTGAATCACAGATTCCCTGCTTAATTAAATCTCAAAACTGCAAAAAGGACCATCTCCAACCTACAATCCAACTCCAGAACTGAACAAAGCAAGAGGATATACATAAGGAAGAATAGGAGATTGAACAAACAGAAGTAAAAGCAACACCTCCACCCCTGAATAACAGAATTAAAGAAGATGGGGAAGGGAAGGAAAGGAAAAAGTGTGTGTGTGTGTGTGGGAGATCTGTACAAATGAAGAAAAACCAAAAGAAGACTATAGGCCACACACAGAACCCTAGGAGGTCAGACACTGAGAAAACAGACTTTGGAACACATACAACGAGGAGCTCCCAGAATGACTGGTCACATGCAACAAACCCAGACATCAAGACATTAATAGAGAGAATAAAAAAATTGAGGCAAGAAAAGAGGAAAACAGGAAGGAGCTGATAACAGAAATGACAGCAGTAAAGAATAGTGTGATGGAAATACATAACAAACTAATAAGCATGGGTAGCAGAATAAGCCACGTAGATGAAAGAATCTCAGAGCTTGAAGACCAAAATGCAGAACTAACCCAAACTGTCAAAAACATAGAAAAGAAGCTTAAAA
The DNA here is from genome assembly GCF_000164805.1 of Carlito syrichta. Taxonomy (NCBI): domain Eukaryota; kingdom Metazoa; phylum Chordata; class Mammalia; order Primates; family Tarsiidae; genus Carlito; species Carlito syrichta. The sequence continues at coordinate 69,590 of NW_007232737.1, read as the reverse complement.
AGACAGAACAAAACCTTCAAGAGATGAACGATTACTTCAAGAGACCGAATCTAAGAGTAATTGGCCTTCCTGAGGCAGAAAGAGAGACCACACTGGAAAAAACATTTCATGAAATCATTCAAGAAAACTTTCCTAATCTCATCAGAGATGCAAAATTCAACACAAGACAACAATGAGGAGACCAACTCCCAGACACATAACAATTCACCTAAACAAAGTAGGTATGAAAGAAAAAATCCTAAAGGGAGCAAGAGAAAAAGGTCAGACTATCTAGCAGGGAAGATCAATTAGAATAGCATCAGATTTATCTACAGAAACACTTCAGGCTAGGAGAACTTGAAGCCCAGTCTTCAAAATTCTCAAAGATAAACAATTTCAACCAAGAGTAACCTACCAAGCTAAGCTTCATCAGTGAGGGAGAATTAAAATTTTTCCCAGACATCCAATCCCTAAGAACCTATGCAGCCTCCAGCCCACTGCTAGAAGAAATATTTAAGAAAGTATTAAACACAGAAGAAAAGGAGAAAAGATTGAAAACGTTCACAACAGTATAGGTAAAAGATGGAAAACACACACGAATCAACACAAAACCAAAGGGAAGACAACAAATAAACAGGAACAACAACAATTCTATAAGAACCTCATGACAGGGAAAAACTGCAACATTTCAATAATTAGCCTGAATGTGAATGGACTAAATGCACCACTGAAAAGACACAGAATGGTGGACTGGATAAGAAACCATAACCCCATGGTTTGCTGCATCCAGGAGACTTATCTCACTATAAGAAAAGCACACAGACTCAAAGTTAAAGGATGAAAAATGAGTTTCCAGGCCAGTGGTTCACAAAATAAGGCAGGAGTTGTAATCTTAATATCAGACAAAATAACCTTTAAACTGTCAAAAATTTAAAAAGATACAAAAGGACACTACTAATGATAAAAGGTTCAATCCATCAACAAGAAATATCCATCCTAAACGTATATCCACCCAACACAGGAGCTCCAGCACTTATAAAATATCTACTTAATAAACTGAAAAAAGATATTGACTCTAATGGTATTATAGCAAGGGCCTTAAATACCCCAATGACAGCTCTAGATATATCATCAATGCAAAAAATCAATAAGGAGATTCAGAACCTAAACTTGACACTTGACCAAATGGACTGGGTTGATACCTACAGATTATTCCATCCAACAACCACAGAGTATACATTCTACTCATAACCACATGGAACATACTCCAAGATGGATCACATTCTGGGCCATAACTCAAGCATAAACAAACTCCACAAGGTTGAAATCTTACCATGCACACTCTCAGACCAGAGTGGAATAAAAATAAACATTAAAATTTTCTTTTTTAAGATAAGAACTGCTGTTATCATTCTGATATTCCTTAGTGATGGTCAAATAAACAAGTTTACTTAGAATATTTCAAAAAAAAACAACAACAACATTAAAACCAACATTTTCCCAAAGCCCACAAAGACATGGACACTAAACAGCATGACACTGAACAATGACTGGGTCAATACTGAAATCAAAGAAGAAATGGAAAGATTCCTGGAAACAAATGAAAATGAAGAAACTTCTTTTTTTTAATTATCAATATTTTTTATTATGATATTGTGGGGTACAGTTAAGGGTTAGGTATACAAATATGCTTCGTTCAGGCACCCTTGTTGATAAGAGGTGTCTCCCCGTCTCCAGATAGATGTTTACTACTATTAATCCCATCTCCCTTTCCCTCCCCCCCA